>NC_035436.2:111169092-111471064 GCF_002127325.2 Helianthus annuus
AGCTCGATCCTTGCAACTGATCGAACAGGTCGTCGATGCGCGGGAGAGGGTAACGGTTCTTGATGGTAACTTTGTTCAATTCACGATAGTCGATGCACATTCGGAATGTGCCATCCTTCTTCTTGACAAAGAGTACTGGGGCTCCCCAGGGTGATGAACTAGGACGGATAAATCCTTTATCCAATAGTTCCTGTAATTGCGTAGAGAGTTCCTTCAGTTCTGCAGGGGCTAGACGGTACGGTGCACGAGCTATGGGTGCTGCTCCGGGAGCTAGCTCGATTTGAAAGTCGACCTGACGGTGAGGAGGGAGTCCAGGTAGTTCCTCAGGAAATACCTCGGGATAATCGCGTACTACAGGAAAATCTTCAATCCTCTTTTCCTTTTCGTGGGTGTTGGTGACGAGTGCTAGAATAGCGGTGTGCCCTTTCTGCAAACACTTCTGGGCTTTCAAAAGCGAGATGATGCCTGTGACTTCTCCACCCTTGTTGCCTTTAACGATGAGGGGTTGACCAGAACGGCGAGGTATACGAACTGCTTTCTCTTGACAGAGGATCTCAGCGCGATGTTTGGATAACCAATCCATACCAATGACGACGTCGAAGCTTCCAAGTTTAACAGGGAAAAGATCGATACTAAACGTATGGCCAGACAATTCTAGGGTGCAGTCGTGGATCACATGCGTGGCCTCGATGTTCTTACCATTAGCTATCTCGACGATGTGCTTAGAACTTAATAATGCAGGCGAGTGCTTAAGTTTCTTACTAATGCGAAGGGATACATAACTGGCATCGGCACCGGAATCAAATAACACAGAAACATAACGATCATCAAGTAGAAACTTACCCGCCACGACGTTGGGATCGTTCCTGGCTTCTCCAGCACCAATCACGAAAGCTCTTCCCCTTGCATTCCCAGCATTGTTGTTCTGCTCATTGTTCCCAGCTCCCTGGTTGTTGTTGCGATTCTGATTCAGTTCAGGGCAATCCTTTCGCATGTGCCCTGTTGCCCCGCATTTAAAACATGCTCTGTTGTTTCCCTGCTGCTGTTGCTGTTGGGGTTGTTGCTGATTCTGCCTTGTTGGGAACTGACTTCTGCAATCCTTTGCTTCGTGTCCCGGCTTGTGGCATCGCTGACACTGACCCTTGTTGCATGCCCCATTGTGGTGCCTGTTACACTTGTTGCACTTAGGGTAGTTTCCCCGGTAGCCACCCTGTTGCTGAGTGCCTTTGTTGTTGTCAGTTTTCCTTTGCTGAGCTGGGGCTTGTGTAGGGTTAGCATCCTTGCCCTGATTTCCATCCCACTTCCGTTTACCATCACTAGAACTTCCTTCCGTAGCACTGATCCTTTTGGGCAATCTGCCCTCTTCCACAGCCTGATCAGTGAGTTTGTGAGCAAGTCGAACGATTGGCTGAATGGTAGTGTGGTTGGCTGAGGTTACATGGCTTCGGATTTCTGGAGCTAGACCCTTGATGTACAGTTCGATCCTTCGGTACATGGGTCGGGACATGTTTGGACAAAGAGCAGCATAGTCGTTGGACAGCTTGGTGTAGGTCTCAATCTCTGACCCAACCATCTTGAGTTCATAGTACTCATTTTCCAGCTTGTGGATGTCATCCCTGTGACAGTACTCTTCCTTGATCATATCCTTGAAATCTTCCCACGCAGTAGCGTTAGCAGTCTCCAAACCAAGCATTTGAATTTGCGCTTTCCACCATGAAAGTGCGCTTCCCTCTAGAGTACCAGTAGCGAACTTCACCCAATTAGCAGGGGGACACTCGCAGACAGCGAAAACAGCTTCGACCTTCTCGATCCAGTGTAGGAGTCCTATGGCACCCTCAGTGCCACTGAATGGAAGAGGCTTGCAATCCATGAAGGTCTTGAAGGTACAAACACGTGGTTGCACAGGTGCAGGCTGACCTATAGGGTGAGCTGCGAAAGCTGCAGCCACAGTGTTGAGCAGGCTAGTGAACTGAGCCTGAGTCATGTTGATGTTTCCTCGTCCGCGTCCACTCATTGTCTTCATAACCAGAGAACATAGTATGAGTGTGATGTCGCAACATAGCGAGAATAAGATAGAAGAGAGAAGGTGTATCTATCTAATCAAGCAAACTAGTACGTATAGTAAAGCAGAAATCATAAGACAATTAAGCAAGTAACTATGGGTCCGAGCTATGAGGTCAGATAAGTCGAGCCTTGTACTTGGAGTGTAGTGTCGCCACGAGTCACGGGTTATAGTCTGGTTTTTCTCAAAAAGATTTTCCCTTTCTAAAACCAAGTTCACTATAACCAATGGCTCTGATACCAATCTGTCACACCCCCAAATTCCACCCGCGGATAACACCCGCTTCGAGGGCGTGACTGACCAGGATCCAGCCACTAATTATACTGAATAACTAAATTGATGACAAAAGTAGTACTTACTAACCATACGATTAGCAAGTGTTAAGTTTAGAGTTCAAGTCTTAAGTTCAGAGTAAAATGTAGCGGAAGCATAATTAACAGTTTTAAACATTGTTCATATGGTAAACATGATAAATGCCCAACACACGGGCAGACGACCACTACACATCCCAAGCAGCTGCTCCAGTCACTGGCCGCCTGCAAACCATGCAGTAAGGGGTCAACAATAATGCTGAGTGAGTTCACTAGTTGTCCAGTTTTAATTACCAAAAACTTGTTTCACCAGTTAATTTATCCGTTTATACATGCCATGGGGAGCTACCCCAAAAGTTAGCGACTAAACTGTTTTTCCAATACCGAACACTAGGTAACCGAATGCGTTTCCGCAGGATGCCCTGATGTCAATGTTCTATCAGCATTGACGGATGCCTGAGTACATTAGTTCACGACCGATCCCATACCATGGCACGGTGTGAGGCTGGTAAGACCTAAATAGCGCTATCAACTAATAACCCGTTCGCCTGGCACCGGCGACTAATCGGTATTATGTAGTAGGGACTTGAGTGATAGAGTTGCGTTTAGTGCCGTTAGTTGCATTCCGTATAAACAGTAATTAACTAAAAAGGTTTCCCAATACTAGGGAAGATATAGTAAGTTTGTTCCCAATAACTAGGGAAGGAATGTAGACGGTATCCCCTTTACAAGGGGATAGGGTTGTTTCAGTCTCGTGTCCCAAACCACCGGGACGCATGCTTTTAGGTTGTGAACTCACCTTGGGTTGCTCGGTATGACACGTTACTTGGTTAAGTATGTTGGTCACCACGTCCTAGCATGGTTACCAAGTATGGGTCAAGTTGGGTACAAGTAAACACGTATAAGACACACTTATCGTAAATGCAAATAACTACAGTAGCAGGTATACATGCAGCCCAGTAAACAGAAAGTCCAACATACAAACAGTGGGGTTATTGGGCCCAAAACAGTAACAGATACACAAGCAGTCCAGTTAGCAGACAATCCAACAAGTACATTGGCCCAATAACAGCCCAGTCGAGACAAAGATGACTCGCAACCAAGGTTGCGACTCGCAACCGAGGTCTCGGTTCGTCATGCTTTGGTTGCGACTCGCAATCAGAGATTTCGACTCGCAACCGGCGGTTCCGACAAAGCAGCTGTGGTTACGACTCGCAATCAGATCGATACGCGTTGATTACGACTCGTAACCGGAGATTGCGACTTAGCAGGTGTGGTTGCGACTCGCAACCAGGTTTGATGCGTGCTGATTGCGACTCGCAACTGGGAGGTTTCGACTGGTCATGCGTGGTTTCGAGTAGCAACCAAAGGTTGCGACTCGCAACCGTGATAACGTGCATGGCAAACCCTTCTAGAACCTGTCATTTGTACGAACCAATAGAAATGCATTTTCATGAAACCAATATGTACCATTTCCACTAAAACATGTTTGTTTGTCTGATCATTAGCCAAAACAGATCAAATATACACATTTCAACAATATTTCAAAGGCATTCAAATTGTTCTTCATGTTCATCAAGCAATATTCAAACTACAATTATAACCAATCCTCCTAATAAGCTAAAAATCATTCAAACAAAGACATACTACTAAAACCCAAAACCGTGTACTTAAAACCTCATAATCAAGCCCTTAACATGATCATTCAAGCAATTAGCACATATCCGAAACATACATTTATAATGACCACAATCTATCCAAACTTCTTAACAAGCTGAAATACACACAAACCGGAACCAACAATAATTTGTAAAACAACAAGCATCTAGCATAATATCAAAACCGTTTAACACCAAACCGGATCATTTTTCATTTTTTTCATTAAGACACATAATCATTTCGAGAAATCATCTTTATCATCAAACAAGTCTTTTATAGTAATAACACGATCAAGCATTAATAAGCATACAACCATAACAAACATCAACAACCATGAGCATACAAATACTAACCGGTAGAGACTTAAGGTGTGTGGGTTCGATGAATGAGCTTCCGGTTGGTGGTTCCGAGCTAGAGCCGAGTATGTTCTTGATTTGGTTGAATCCGAGAAGAAGAAGAGGGATTGTAGTGTTGTGCTAGGGTTTTAGGGTTTAGTGAAGAAGATGAGAGGAGAGTGTGAGAAGAGAGTGTGTAAAATGGATAAGGGAGGTGGGGTTGGGTTTATATAGTGTACCGAATGGGCTTAGGGGGGTTCCGGGTTGGGTTCTTGGCTACAAGGCCTTAACCGGCCCAAGTGCTTCACTGTTCACTCGAGACCGTGGTTTCGAGTCGGGTTGAGGTTTCGGTTTACATATATATAACACATATATATACATATATACACATAAGTAAATCGGCATATAACACATAATAACAAATAATTCATCGTTTTCATTTAATAAAATACGTACACGAAACGTTACATCAAGAAAGTTTCCCCGGGAAGGTCCGAAGTGTCACATGCTTCCCCCTGATCCTTGCCAGCATCACCACCTTCAAGCATTGGGATCTCCTCAGCCTCCTCATCATCCTCCAACTCTGCCAGCCTTGCCTTCCAGCCCTCCACGTCCCATGTGCTCTTGTCGAAGGAAGGATCCTGAGCCTCCGCAGCCATCTGCAGCTGGATCTTATACATGGTTATCGCAGTAGAGACCTTGGCATCCTGGGTAATGTCATGCTTCTCATAATCAAAATTGATCAGCATCCTGGCAGCTTTATCCTTGGTGGCCCGGAGCTCCTTCTCAAGATCAGCAATCTTGAGATCCTTCAGCACACCCATCTATTGGAGGTCAGCAATTTGGCGATCTTGATCCTCGACGTGGCCAACATAAGTTTCTATTTCAGCAAATTTCTACAAAGAAAACAAGGCATAATGTCAGAAACAAGTGATCCTCAAAATTGTCAGGATAACGAACAGGGGCAGTGATCCTTACCTCGTTGAAGTAGTCCAGAAACTGTTGGCGAAGCAGGGGCAGGCCTTGTAGATCCTCAGAGGCCTTTCTCTTCTTTCCTTTACCCCTAATAGGTGCTTTAGGGGCTGAAGCAGTTGGGCTGGCAGCAGGAGTCTTCTTCCTTGCAGATTTGACATTAGCAAGATCATCAATGCCAAACTTTGAGGCAGACTTAGAATATTTTCCAGCACCTACACAACCAAAATAAGATAAGTTTTCTAATTAAACTTGAAAATCCTACATAGAATTACTTTCTAAATAAGGATACTTACTTGACATTGTGACAGAGGCAGAGGATACTTCTTGGGAATCTTGAGTAGCAACTTGAAAACTTCTAATCTCGGGATCAAGCTTCTTGAAGGCTAAAACTCTCTCTTTTGCAGCAGGAGTCAACTTGAGATGAGCAACGGATATGGCTGCACAAAAAACAAAGAAAATATTAGTGACCCTTATCCTAAGGAACAAACCTTATGGTGATCCTTCCAGGATCCTCTATCCTACCATGAGTAGCCCACTCCTTGGGCAGATCCTTCCCATCAGGGATGGTATCCCTCCTAACAAAAAAGAACCAACGCTTCCAGTTTGTGTCGTTCTTGGTGACCTTAAGAACAGGGTGATCCTCTCCAGCTTTCCGCTTAAACAGATACCGATGGGATCCAAACGTTGTGAGATCATACATCTCAGCCAGCTCCGCCATTCCTAAGTCAATCCCTTCCTGCTCAATGATCCTTTCAAGGGTATATAAAACTCTCCAGATCATTGGCATGGCCTGGATGTAGGAGATGCCGGTAAGGGAAAAGAAGGACTGGGTGAATTGAGGGAAAGGATATGAATATCCTATCAAGAACGGAGTAACAGGAAAGGCTACCCAAGTATCAGAGATGAAGTCACTTAAAGCGGTAGGATCAAAAGATTTAAAGAGGGTGCTCGCCGGAAAGCAATGACGAATTTTATCAATCTGAGAGTCGGTAAAACAACACCTCTCAGTTGAAGAATCCTTGACGATCCCTTGACCCTTCAAGGGACTGCTCTTCTTAGGATCCTTGTGAGGAGAGTTTCGGAGCAACATCTTTGCAGAGTGATAAACAAAGAAACAGAGAAACAGAGTAAGAGAAAGGAGAAAAAGAAAGAGAGATACCTGATTGATCTTCGGACGAGAATATAAAGGGAGTTTCTCTTGAATTTAAATGCAAATTGATCCTATCTCTAACTCCTATTTATAATGATGATCTGCAGGGCTATCACTTCTGTGACGTAAGGTTCGCAACAGCTAGTCCGTCTCTAACGGCTAGTTATTCGATTAACTTGTTGAGGATAAGATCAAACAAAATACAACTCGTTTATTTACAATATTACTCCTTATATTTTGGGGGCAATTGTTAGGGCTGGATTTTTATGACCTATGATCCTTACATGTGATCCTTATATGTGATCCTAACCAGTGATCCTTATTTCTTTGGCAGATAGTGATCCTCAGAAGAGTTCCAGGATCAGGATCACGGACCATCAAAGGGATCCTCATACTAATAGTTGTTTTCATTAGATTTAATGATACCTTGCCGGAATGTCTGGCAGGATCCGCTCTTAGCAACGTAAACAAGGGACTCGTCTTTACAACTTTGGCATATGCTTAATCAGAGATGAACGTTGTGGACGATATGGAAACTCAGCATAATTTAAGGGCGATAATTTAGGCTAGATTTACTTTTATTCCTAAAGGGGTAACGAGCTAATAGTTAGTCTATTTACCTAAAATAGGGCCACTCACACTTGTATAAATAGCTCTCTTCCACATTCGGAAGACACAACACACTTCCCTCACGCTTTGACACACGATACTATAGTGATCCTTGTACTTAGCTCGTTACCATCCGAAGTTGTAACCTTTATTTGTTATATTGAAGTTTGGTGATCGGTAGTTTCCATCACCCGAGGTTTTTTATGCCGGAGATCATTCATTGATCAAGGGATTTTTCCTCATATAAATCCTTGTGTCACTTGTGCATTTTATATTTAAGTGATCCTTCACTTTGTTCATCATACCAAGCATCATTCCCCGTTTACATAAAGTTTGGTTGCATTATCCTTGTGTGATTTTTGACCAAAACAGATGGTAGGTAGATGGGACTGCCTTCATATCGTGTATCCAGGGCCTGCCAAGGATAACATTACAACAAGATAAACAGTCAATAACACAAAATTTTTGATAATTATGTAATCCTTCAACATAAATTGGGAGTTTAATGTCCCCCAAGGTGTTCTTGGTTTCGCCACTAAATCCCACGAGCACGGAAGATCTTGGTATGATATCTGATTCAGGGATACCCATTTTCTTCAGAACGTCTAGCTGGATAATGTTCACTGAGCTTCCTCCGTCAATAAGGATCCTGCGGACAAAATGGTTAGAAATAAAAAGAGTAATAACTAAACCATTGTGATGAGGATCCTGTATGTCAACACGATCATCCTCATCAAAGGTTATGACTTTTCCTTCAGAGACACTTGATGTTCGAACAGGTCTTTCTCCATTATCCATTTTAGCTTCCTTTGCATGCCTTTTAGCAGCTGAGAAGGATGTACCACATATGTCTGATCCTCCGGAAATAAAGTTTATCACTTGTGCATCTGCTGGAGGGGCCAGAGCTTTCTCAGGGATCCTTTCAGGATCCTCAGTCCTTGACTTTTTTCTACCCAGCAATTCTTTTAGATGCCCATTGCTCAACAAGTATCCAATTTCCTTTCTCAATGCAATGCATTCCTCTGTTAAATGCCCAAAATCTTCATGGTATGCACACCGCTTTGATTTATCTTTAGTTGCAGCTGGTCTGTCATTTTTTCTTGGCCATCTGGCTTTATCACCTAGATTCTGCATCGCAAGTATTAGTTCATTGTTATCAACGGAAAAACAATATTCAGAAATTGGAGGATAATCCTCATCATCATCTTCTTGATCAACATCATGCACGTTCTGGTTGTCAGACTTGTTATAGGATCTGAACTTGTTGTTCTTGAATGAGGATCCTTACTTCTCTTGTTTTGAGGATCCTGCTAATCTCTCCTGGATCCTTTTGTCATCCTCTAGCCGGATGAACCTGAGTGCCCGGGTTCTTACCTCATCTAGGTTCCTACACGGTGTCATAACAAGATCATCATAGAACAATGAATCCCTAAGCAATCCCATTTTGAAGGCCTCAACAGCCGTGGCTATATCCAAGTTGGGAATGTCTAAGGATTCTTTACTAAACTTGGTAATGTAATCCCTTAATGATTCATTATGACTCTAGGTTACCCTATATAGATCACTAGTTAATCGCTCAAATTTTCTACTACAAGAAAACTGATTGTTGAATAAGTTAACTAGATTAGCAAATGAGGTAGCAGCCATTTGAAGGCTGATCCAGTAAGAGTGGATCCGAATCCTTTGCACAGGCATGCTTCCTTTAACCTTTCTGGGATTGGGTTGATCTCCATCCTCTCCCTGTATTGTGCTATGTGTTCCTCAGGATCCGTCGAACCATCATACAACTTCATAGTTGGAACATGGAACGTTTTGGGTATCTCAGCATCACAGATTGGTGGTGCAAAACGAGATATCCTGTGGCTTCCATCTGCAATCTCCGGAATAGGTTTGACCACTCCTGGAACACTTGATATCATATCCTTCAGTTTTTGCAACTCTCTGGCCATAGCATGGTTGATACCTGTATCCTGCATGAATCCATGGTTAGTGGTAAGAGAATTATTAAAAATGTTACCTCCCATCGGGTTCAAATTAGGAACACCGGATGTGAATCCATATTGCTGGGACTCTGGAATGATGGAGGGACCAGTGGAAGCAATGGTCTGCATCGGAATAAAATCTCCTTGATGGACATCGGAACTTCCTGTTTGCAAACTCCTCAAGAATCCTGGCATCTGGAAGGGTCCCTGAAACTGGGACGATCCTGGAACAAAGGAGGATCCTTGAACCTGGGATGATCCTGGAACAAAGGAGGATCTTTGAACCTGGGATGATCCTGGAACAAAGGAGGATCCTTGAACCTGGGATGATCCTGGAACAAAGGAGGATCCTTGAACCTGGGATGGTCCTGGAACAAAGGACGATCCTTGAACCTGGGATGATCCTGGAACAAAGGAGGATCCTTGAACCTGGGATGATCCTGGAACAGAGGAAAATCCTTGAATCGGCTACGCTCCTGAGTAGGCTCCTGAATTCATGAAGGATCCCATATGCTGAGGATAGGATCCCGCTGGCTGGAAATATGAACCTGATGCCTGAGTCACTATTGCTGAACCGTAGTGCACTCCTTTTGGTCCACCCACATATTGAACATCTGGAACCACTAATAGCTGAGAAGTAATCACCGGAGTGTCAAAATTTAAAGATCTGGGCACCAGTGGGGAATGATCCTCTGCCGCTTTCTTTTGTTTCTTGAGATCTCCGATTTCTTTGAGAATCCTGTCATTGGTCTTATCCTGTTGCTGTATATGTTCCTTCATCTGCAAAATCAAAGTAAACATGTCACTAGTAGTGGGAGTGTAAGGAGCAGAAGAAGTTAGAGGTTTAGAGAAAATGGGAGTTGGTTTGTTCTCAGCATTTTTCTGAGATCCAGCAGGAGGTGGAGGCAAAGGTGGAATGCCCTGAGACGAATTGACTGCAGACATTGCAGTAGAGGTATTCTTCAATGATGAAGCCATATATTCGTATGCAATGAACCGGAATGATCACCAGCAGAAAACTTTCTTAGAAATGAAGCACCAATTGCCCCACGGTGGGCGCCAAACTGTTTTGGTCAAAAATCTAATGAGGATAATGCAACCAAACTCCTAGTTACGGGGAATGATGCTCGAAATGAAGAACAATAATAAGGATCACTTCAATGAAGGTTGCACAAATGACACAAGGATTTATACGAGGAAAAAGCCCTTGATCAATGAATGATCTCCGGCATAAAAAACCTCGGGTGATGGAAACTACCGATCACCAAGCTCAAATAAATCAATAAAAGTTTACAACTTCGGATAGTGACGAGCTAAGTACAAGGATCACTATGGTTAATCGTGTAAAAGTGTGAGAATTGTTAAGTGTTTGTTGAGAGCTTTGAGACTGCAATTGCACGAGAGTGTGTGTGTAACCGAAAATGGCTAAGTGTTCTAAATTTAGCTCGTCACCCCTTTAAAAATGAAAGCTAACTAAGCTAACTAACTGTCCGACTTTTGTGCCATGCTCCCACGTTCTCCACAAGGTCCATTTTCATTCAAACGTGTGCGAAATACTCGTGGAATATTCCATAGTAACGTTGCCAAGACCAAGTCAAGCTCAATACTCCTGCAAAACAACACGAAACACAAACAACTAATCGTTAGTATGAGGATCCTTAGGGTGATCCATGATCCTTATCCTGAAGCTCTTCTGAGGATCACTATCTGCCACAGAAGTAAGGATCACTTATTAGGATAGCCAATAAGGATCACTAATTGTTAGAAAATCCTCCCCTAACAGCTGTATCCTCTTGATCAGATGGTTCCATTTGAATTTGTTGAAATCCAGATGAAGCATCCATAAAACTTAACAGTTCATGACCCGCGGTAGTATCCACCATGGAGTCAATGTGGGGCAATGGGAAAGGATCCTTGGGACATGCCTTATTTAAATCAGTAAAGTCGACACACACCCTCCTTTTTCCGTTTTTCTTTTGAACAACAAACACATTGGCCAACTGTCACACCCCCAAAATCCACCTGCGGAATACCACCGCTTGGGAGCGTGACTGACCAGGATCAAGCCACCAATCATATCAAACACGGCATTTAATAATAAAAGTAGATAATGTAATTCTTCACGACATGATTGATGTTCAAAACCAAACATTGTTTAAGTAGCGGAAGCATGTAAGTAAACCCAACATAAATAATAATGTATGAAATATCATAAGTGTCTAATTAAGCATTCATGATCCATGCTCCACAACGACCTGCTCCTCCCTGTGCAAGCTCCATATTCCTAACGACCTGCAAGGCATGCAGCAAAGAGTCAACAACTAGTTGAGCGAGTTCACAGAAAGTAAGTTCGTAACAGTAATACGTATGTTCATTTGGTGGGGGCTTCCCACATATGCATGTATTAATAGTGGGGGTTTCCCGTAATTATATATTTATTTCCAGTGGGGGATTCCCACGTTTAACCTTACTAATGGGGGCTTCCCATGTTTATACTTACTAGACTATTTGCGACCATGTGTTCTTCTGACTCCGAGAACAGGAATACGTACAAGGACACGTAGGATTTACGTGAGTGCCCTTCCCCGAGGACAGTCGTACATGTGGGGTTTACGTAGGATTTACGTAAGTGTCCTTCCGACCCGGAAGACAGTAGTAGATATTAGTTTACGTAGGTTTTACGTAAGTGTCCTCCCGACCCGGGAGACAATGGTAGATACTAGTTTACATAGGATTTACGTAAGTGTCCTGACTAACCTGAGGACGATGGTCTATAGTCTAGCAATAGTGTAAGTACGAGTAATTATCCAATTCAATTCTTCCAACCCAATTCCCACTCGGGAATCCCATGCCTTGGCTGTGTGAACTCACCTTGGTTTGCTCGGTATGCTATGCTCTAGGGTTTATCAAATGTCTAAGTCCGCTACACATGACCTAGGATATGTTGCACATGATATGATGTAAGTGTTTGCATCAAATTAGGGTTTACAAATCCTTGATATTCAAGTAACTGTGCTTTGTGTGTTTATTGTGTACATGATGATATCACATAGAATGTTCACGCATGCAAGATCATACAGTTGCATTCAGTATCATACGATCATATATTGAATCATACGTCACGTAAACAGTTAATCGTTTTCACGTAATTCATGCATCACACCTTTGCTTTCACATTTCAGTCTAACATGGAGGTTAACATATTTGTCACTGTTAACATACTTTGTATATTCAACGGCGTTGATAAACTTAACAAGTTTAACTGAGTTAGCGGCTTAAGAAAGTGACATACACATCTTATCAGATTCAATCATTATTTAATACACATTCATGGCCTCATATTAAACACACATCAGAATCAGACAGGGCCTTGCCCTTCATAAAAACTCAGACAAGTGTGGGGGGGGGGGTTTCCCCTGTTCAAAACTCGGACATAAGTGTTGGGGTTAATCCCCTTTTAAAATTCGGACAGATTCATGGGGGGTTTGGGGTTAAACTTCGGACCAAAGGGGGTGGGGGTTCAAAAGTCGGACCAAGTGAGGTTTGGGGCACAAAGTCGGACAACATGGGGTCACAAAGGTCGGACATGGCAATGCCCCTTAAAAACTCGGACAAGGTGTTTAGGCTATAAAATTCGGACATGTGACAAGGGATAAAACTCGGACATATGGTCTTGGGTTAAAAGTCGGACCCTTAGCTCCTATCTTAAAGGTCGGATCCTTGTGTTATCACAAAACTCGGACCATGAGTGAACAAGGAAACTCAGACAATGATTACAAACAAACTCGGAACCCCTTATCTTTCCAAAAGTCGGACAACAATTAGAATTCAATGTCAAACCCATATGAGTTTAATTAAAGTTCGGACCCTTCACAATGTTATAAAACTCAGACAATATTCTATATCATAAAGGTCGGACATGTAACAGGTCATAAAACTCTGACAGATAATCAAACATACGAATGTTCACTTCACAGAGATCGTATCAGTTACGTTTTATGTTCTCGTACGATCGTGGAACCCTAATTACATATTTTTGCATTCTGTCTAGCAGCAATTCAATTACCAATTCAATCATCCTAACATGTCTTGTGTCTTAACATCAGACAATTGGTTATACACTAATCAACAACATTTCTAAATCATCAGAACTCAATCAAAAACCACAGAAGTATCATATGAAAGCTAGGGTTTTCATGAATACATAATCAAGAATCAAGAATTGATACAATTAAACAATCAATAAACAATAATCATTTACCTTGTGTTGATTCTAGAGAAAATGTGGAAATCGAAAGTGATGAATAGCTTGCCAATGATGATGTGATGATTGCCAGAGAAAACCAAAGAATGAAAATACGTGCTTTGATTTCTTGTGTGAGGTTTTGTGAAGGATTAGGGTTAAGTATAGTTTAATTTTCACTAATTACTCTACACACCCTGAATTACTATATCTTACACAAGTACACCATCTCACATCAATTTCACAGTTTCACCACCAAGTTCACATATTTGACAAGTCTATCACAATTAACACATAACCATGCACAAACACACAATACACTTCATTGAATCAAAACGTATACAATTCCATAGCAATCAATTGTGCAAATAACCAACTAAACAATACATGAACGTGCAATAAATGCGAAATAGAAATCTTGGAAATTCGAGTTGTCACATTGTCCCCAACTTAAAAGAAATTTCGTCGCGAAATTTAGCATGTGGTTACTGAGCAAGCTAGGTAAGTTGTATCGTTTACTGGTTTTCCTGGGGTGTCACATCATCCCCCCGTTGATTTGGAATTTCGTCCCGAAATTCCGCAGTAGTAGCTTCAGTCTCAGTAGTGGTTGCATTGGTTCCGAATAACTGGGGGTACTTTTCTGTCATCTGGTCTTCGTGTTCCCAGGTGTACTCTGGGCCACGTTTGGAGTTCCAACGAACTCGGACAAGAGGGATTCTCTTGTGTTTGAGGACCTTAACATCTCGGTCCGTGATTTCAACTGGTTCCTTGACGAAGTGCAACTGTTCGTCGATAGTGAGTTCCTTCAAGGGAACTATGAGGGTCTCATCTGACAGGCACTTCTTCAGATTCTACACATGGAATACGTTGTGAACTGCACCGAGTTCAGCTGGTAGGTTTAGTCTGTAGGCCACTTTACATATTCTTTCTATGATCTCGAACGGTCCAACATACCATGGATTGAGTTTGCCTCGTTTACCAAATCGAACCACACCCTTCCAGGGTGAGACTTTGAGTAAAACCCGGTCCCCGACCTGAAATTCCAATGGCTTCCTACGCTTATCCGCGTAGCTTTTCTGACGGTCGCGTGCTGCCGCCATGCGTTGTCGTATTTGTGCAATCTTTTCCGTGGTGTCCCCTATAAGTTCTGGACCCGTGATCTGACTATCCCCCACCTCTGCCCAACAGAGAGGTGACCGGCATTTACGTCCGTACAATGCCTCGAATGGAGCGACTTGTATGCTAGTGTGATAACTGTTATTGTACGAGAACTCCATCAAAGGGAGATGCTTTTCCCAGATGTTGCCGAAATCGATAACACATGCCCGAAGCATGTCTTCTATAGTTTGAATCATGCGCTCAGACTGCCCATCCGTCTGAAGGTGATATGCCGTGCTCATGTCTAACCGAGAGCCAAAGGATTTGTTCATTGCTTGCCATAGTTCTGATGTGAATCGTGCATCGCGATCCGAAATGATAGAGGTGGGCACCCCGTGCCTTGAGACTACTCCTTTCAAGTATATGTCTGCTGGTGTGGAAAGCTTGTCTGTTTCTTTGATTGCTAGGAAGTGAGCAGACTTGGTGAGTCGATCCACGATCACCCAAATAGTATCGTTCCCGCGCTGGGATCTAGGTAAGCTTGTAACAAAATCCATGGATATTTCCTCCCATTTCCACTGTGGGATCTTTGGTTGCTTAAGTAAACCTGCTGGTTTCTGATACTCTGCCTTGACTTTTGCACAAGTCAAGCATTTGCTGACATAGGTAGCGATGTGGGCCTTCATGCTAGGCCACCAATAAGTAGTTCTGATGTCGTGGTACATTTTATCCGACCCTGGATGTATCGAGTAGCGAGATTTGTGAGCTTCGTCCATTACAAGCTCGCGTAAGTCTCCATAAAGTGGGACCCAAATACGCCCTGTTACATAGTAGGCGTCGTCTTCCTTTTGTTCTAATCGTTGCCTCGAGCCGCGTAAGGCTTCAGCCCTTACGTTTTCTGGTTTCAATGCTTCTACCTGAGCATTTCGTATCCGTGCAGGAAGACTAGACTGAATAGTAAGCTGTAGTGCTCGTACGCGCCTAGGTAGAGTGTCCTTTCGACTGAGAGCGTCAGCCACAACATTGGCTTTGCCTGGATGGTACTTGATGGCGCATTCGTAATCGTTAAGTAGTTCAACCCATCGACGTTGACGCATGTTCAATTCTTTCTGCCTAAAGATATGCTTGAGACTCCTGTGATCGGTGTAAATTGTGCACTTGGTACCGTACAGGTAGTGTCGCCATATCTTAAGCGCGAAAACAACAGCTCCCAGCTCTAAATCGTGCGTCGTGTAATTCCGTTCATGAACCTTGAGTTGGCGCGAAGCATAAGCAATGACCTTGTCGCGCTGCATTAACACACATCCAAGACCCTATGCATCACAGTATACTACAAAATCGTCCGTGCCCTCTGGCAAATGAGAGGATAGGTGCACTGCAAAGTCTATCCTTTAAGTGTTGAAAAGCAGTTTCCTGAGTGTTGCCCCAACGGTAGGTGACACCCTTCTGTGTCAGTAGGGTAAGCGGCTGTGCAATCTTTGAAAAGTCCTTGATAAACCGTCTGTAGTATCCCGCCAAACCCAAGAATTGGCGTATTTCCGTTGGTGTACGTGGTGCAGGCCAGTTCCTGATCGAATCTACCTTGGATGGATCGACATGAATCCCATCCCTGTTCACCACATGGCCTAAGAAGTGGACTTCACGAAGCCAGAAGTCACAGTTTGAAAACTTTGCATACAGCTGCTCCTTTCGAAGAAGTTCCAAGATAAGCCGTAAGTGCTGCTCGTGTTCCTCCTGACTCTTGGAGTAGATCAGAATGTCGTCGATAAAAACTATCACAAATTTGTCTAAGTAGGGCTTGCATACCCTGTTCTTTAGATCCATAAATACGGCAGGCGCGTTCGTTAACCTAAATGGCATGACAAGGAACTCGTAGTGACCGTAGCGAGTTCTGAATGTGGTTTTGGAGACGTCTTCATCCCGGACTCTCAGCTGATGATACCCTGACCTCAAGTCTATCTTGGAGTAGTAACTCGACCCTTGCAACTGGTCGAATAAGTCATCTATACGAGGAAGAGGATAGCGGTTCTTCACTGTGACCTTGTTCAGTTCGCGGTAATCTATGCACATCCTGAATGTACCGTCTTTCTTCTTCACGAATAACACTGGAGCTCCCCAAGGCGATGAGCTTGGACGAATAAAGCCCTTTTCCAAGAGCTCTTGTAGCTGCTTTGACAGTTCTTCCAGTTCTGTTGGAGCTAAACGATACGGTGCTCGAGCTATAGGTGCTGCTCCTGGAGCGAGCTCGATTTGAAATTCGACTTGGCGATGCGGCGGTAGACCTGGTAAATCTTCAGGAAACACCTGTGGAAAGTCACGTACAACTGGAATATCCTCCAATTTCTTTTCCTTCGCTGATGCATCAGTGACAAGTGCCAAAATGGCAGTGTGACCCTTACGCAAACACTTCTGAGCCTTTAGAAAGGAGATGATGCCAACCACTGCACCACTCTTGTCGCCTTGAATTTCGAGAGGTTCTTGGCCAGAACGAGGAATACGAACAATCTTTTCTTTGCATAGGATTTCTGTTTGCTGCTACTGCTGGCGATTCTGATTTGCAGGCCGTGGGCTCCTGAATCCTTAGCTTCATGGCCCATCTTGAGACACCTCTGGTAACGTCCCTCGTTGCACTAACCACTGTGGTATCTGTTGCATTTGTTACACAGTGGGTAAATTCTTCGATATCCACCCCCTCTTTGACTACCAGGAGATTGCTGACCAGGACTCTGGTAGTTATCAGTCGTTGGCTGCTGAGCTTGAGACTGAACTAAAGCCGAACCCTTGCTGGGATCCCCATCCCATTTCCGCTTGCTGTCTCTGGGGTAGTGGAAGTAGTGACAGCAGTAGTGGTAGCACTGATGCGTTTTGGCAGCTTGTTCGGTTCCACTGCCTGATCGGTGAGCAAGACGCTGAATGTCTTGGATGTTGTTGAGGTTAGCCGACGTCACGTCGCTCTGAATCTCTGGCGCAAGCCCCTTGAGGTACAACTCAATGCGCTTAACTGGAGGGTCCATCATCGTTGGACACAAGATGGCCAGTTCGTTTGACCGTTTCGTATAAGCTTCAATCTCTGACCCCGTCATTTTCAAATGGTAAAACTCCACTTCCAGCTTGTGGATGTCATCACGACTACGGTATTCCCTTTTGATAAGTTCTTTAAAATCGTTCCATGGGGTGGCGTTAGCAGCTGCCAACCCGAGAATCTGAACTTGCGCGTTCCACCAGGTTAGCGCGATTCCTTCCAAAGTACCAGTGGCGTAGTTGACCCTGCAAGCCTCAGGGCATTCACACATCTCGAACACTGACTCGAGCTTCTCAATCCAATGGAGTAGTCCCACTGCTCCTTTTGTGCCACTGAATGTGCTTGGTCGACAGTCCATGAAGTTCTTGAATGTGCAGACAGGTGGTTGAGCGTGTTGACCTGTCGTGTGCGTAAGTGTTAGTGCACTACATCTGTTGATTCCGTCTAGGGTCTAGGATCAGGTCTTACATTGTATTGTATAACATAGGGCACGTTATACGAGAAAACGAGAGTCTGTATAGGTGTTAGGAGCTAGGATCGCTTATAGGGTCACACAAGACTTGGGTCGCTTATATGATCATATGTGGGTCGCTTATGTGTCAAGCCTGGACCGCTCATGTGACACATGACCACATGGGCGGACCCAGAAGCCTATATATAGGGTTGCTTGGGGCGATCCTCATAGGGAAGTTCTTGTATTCCACGCCGAAGCTCTGCCGGTGTGACGATCGAGCTGTAAATCGTTTCTAATCAATACAAAAGATAGTTAGGAGGAAGAACAAGCTATATCTACTTGCTTTTCTTATTATTCCGCATCTGAATTGCAAGAGTAAACCTCTGAACGACTCGTTCGGGTCAGCAAACGATCCTACAAGTGGTATCAGAGCTTGGGAGGAGGTTTTCTGCAGATTATAGCCGGAGTTCACTGTTTCTTCTCACTTCTACACCTTCTTTTCTCATTTCCAGGAGATTTCATGGTTGAATTTCGTTCAAATTTTCACAGATTGTTCATTATCACACCAAGATAAATCCTTGGAAGTTTTAGGCCGACATCATCATGGACCGCTTCTAATACATTGTTTTGGATCGCTTATACATTCACTTTTAGTCTCGACCGCTCGTAAATCAGCTTTTGGACCGCTCAAAATCAGTATCTTGGACCGCTCATTTAAACATTGTTGGACCGCTCTTGAACCTATCCCTGGACCGCTCGAACTAACAGTCTTGAACCGCTCAAGTATACTTTCTGGATCGCTCTTGTGGTTATTTGTTTGAATCGCTCGAAAAACATATTTCTGGACCGCTCCAAAAGATCTTTTTGAATCGCTTATCTGTTCAAGTTTGGATCGCTTTTTTGTCAGCTGTTTTGAAATTCGTGTTAAGTCATCATGAATTCTGAGTTTTTCAACACCTTTGCTACATCAACCACTCCAGCTGCAATTGCTCAAGCAATGAACTTAGAAAATGAGACGGGAATGACTCAAAAGCCCCCTAGATTGATGAGCATTGAGGAGTACTATGGGTGGAAAGATAGGTTTGAAAACTGGGTTCAAGCAAACCATCTTAGATCATGGGAATGCATATTGAAGAAGTACACATTGCCTCGAATAGAATTGCAAGTTATTAAAGAGATATCTGAGTTTACTGAACAAGAACGAGCAATGTATAGAGCAGAGAAAATGATGATTAGTTTGTTACAGCAGGCAATAAAAGAAGATATATTCATTTTGTTGCAACACGACAAAACTGCTAAGTCAATTTGGGATGCTTTGAAAGTCAAGTTTGAGGGTAGCAAAAACATGATTAAAAGCAAGAAAGCTTTATTAAAGAAAGAGTTCGATCTGTTCAGTAGTTTGCCAGGAGAGGATACTAAGAAGCTAATCGAGAGATACTGTCACCTGGTGCGATCGTTATCGATGCTAGGAGTTGAAAAAGGTCGTGAGGAATGGGTGGATAAATTAGCTGACGCGTTACCTCAGAAAGAGTGGGGAACGTATTTGATGATCTTGAAGAATACGGGTGTGTATGATGGGTTGACTATCTCACAGTTCATTGAGAAAATAGAAAGTCGGGATCTTGAGCAACAAAAGATCGCAAGAATGAATAGCCCGAGTAGTCAGCAAGATGTGAAGATGTATTACAGGGGTAGTATTCCTGCGACCGAGTCTGAAAGAAGCCCGAAAATTCAAACCGCTTTCAGTGCTGGTGATTCATCTGAGAAAGCTGATCAGGGTTCGAACATGAGTAGCAGTGGGTTTTCATCGTTTCCGAGTGTGAATCTAAAAGAGACTAACACGAGTTTTCAGTCTCAGGGTACAAAAACTGGAAACGGATACGTGATTCAGTGCAACATAGCTCTCAACCTTCCAGAAAGTCAAAGCTTCTCTGAAGACACTGCAAAAGACCACATGGCACTTCTAGGTTCTGTTCTGTTATCTTATGAAGGTCTGGTAGCTGGTCGGATCGGAAATCCTATGCTCACCAAAGAGGATTACGATCAGATAGACGCCGAAGAGATGGAACTCATGGATATCAAATGGTGTCTTGCAAGTGTTCTTAGACGAGCTGAAAAATTCAAAACCATTACCGGGAGAAATGACTTTCTTGATGCACATGTTTCTACTTTAGGTTTTGATAAATCTAAAGTTACTTGTTTTCGTTGCAGGGAGAAAGGCCATTTCAAGCGGGAGTGCAAAGGAAGAGAAGCTAGCGGAGCAGAGAATCCATTTGGGAAAGATGACTACTACCGTAAAGCTATCTATCAGCAAGTTGGTCAATCTCAAGAACCTCAGACAGCTCACGGAAGAAAGATTGAAGACCCCAAAAGAGCATGTTTGGTAGATTTCAGCTGGAGTGATTACATATCATCTGAAGCCACAGCAGAACGAGTTATCGATCAAGATGATGAGAAACTACCAGAAGGTTTCAGTTGGGATATGTTCGTGGATGAAAAGGGAGGTTTTAAAGCTTTCATTGCCAAGATCGTCCGAGAGCCAAATTTGTTTGCTACTTGGATGAGATCTGTTGGAGAGAATGTGTCAAGTGGAGATGAAAAGTCTGTGTCATCTGATGAAAGTTCAGATAGTACTGATAGACTTTCAAAACACTCTGAGGATGTGTCAGATAGTTCAGATGAAATTGTACAAGATGAAACTGTTCAAGAACAGGATGTCGTATTTGACAAAACACCATCGGATTCTGATGTATCAGATGGTGATTCTGATAAGTCTGTACATTTTGATCAAACACCTGATCACAGCAGCAGTGATGATGAGGAAGAGAAACATATAAATATAGCAAAATCTCATTTGTCTCCTGAAAGTTTTCATTTTTACTTTGCAGATAGAATGAAGAAACTGAAGGATAAACGAGCTGCTAAAGAACAACAATTTGAGTCTGAAGATGATATTCAGAATGTTGAATGTGTTGCTGAGAAGATTATTGAAGTAGAGAAGGTGATTGAAGTTGAAAAGGTGGTAGAAGTGGTGAAAACAATCCAAGTTGAGAAGATTGTTGAAGTTGTCAAGCCATGTGAGAAGTGTCTAGAAGCCTGCATAGAGTGTGCAGCAAAAGATGATATCATAGCTGAGTACGAGAAAAAGAAAGAGCAGTTACTGTTCAATCTCAATTATGTGAAGGAATCATACGACATGTTGAACAAAACAGTAACTGGTCTCCAAAAGACAAACACAGAAAGAGAACAGGCGCTGACAATGATGAATGCAACTTTAATGTCAAAGCAAAAAGCTATAAATTTCTACATTGAAGAAAGCGCCAAATGGAAGCAAGAGTTGGAAACTGAAAAGATTGAAAATGAGAGGATTAGGAGGTTATTGTTGAGCTATTCTACCTCTGATTATCTTATTGATCGTGTTTACCCAACTGTTGCAGGTATGGAAGCTTTTCAAGATGAGAAGCCGAAAGAAAAGAAAGACTGTGGTAAGAAAACTACTGTTAGCTATAACAAGTGTCCACCTCCAATTTGGGATGGGTATTCACCTAGGAAACCAAATGAGGAGCAACTTGCAAAAGCAGTCAATATAAAGCTTAAAACCGACACAAATGACATCTTACCAGAAAACATTGATGTGACGTTTACCTCATCCGATACTGATCATGAGTCTGAAATAATCAAAAAGGTGGTCGATCAGGTGTTGGATACTGATGAAGAGACAGAGTCGAAATCTGAGTCTGAAAAACCAAAGTCGTCAGTCAACAGTCAAAATTCATCGGTTAAACGGTCTTATAGTAAAGAATTTTTGTTATCAAAGGCAGATTTGAATGATGAAACATTCAAAGTTGTGTATACTTTGAATGGTTCTGACAAATTATATTACAACAAAGAGTTTCCGATAATGAGTATCAAAACGGAATTAATCAACAAAATTTTTAAACTAATAGAGGTTAATATTCCTGAATTAAAAGTTTTGAAAAATTTTGATAAACTTAAAAAATATACTTCTAGAGTTCAACAACGTTTAAACAAGAAAAAAGGTTACAATTCTGGTATTGGTTTTCAAAAGAAACCTAACCAAAATCGTAGCTACAAAAAGAAAGGTTTAGGTTTTATTCCACCAGAAAATTACAAAAATGAGAATAATTCTAATTCAAACACTGAATTTGTGACAGGTGGAAGTTCGGAAGACGAACATCAGAAACCATTTTGGAGACCGACTAACAAAGAGTTTCTTGCTGAGAGGAAAAAGAATGGAACTGGAGTATTTCATCCGAGAAATACTCAAACCTGTTCTAAATGCAGTGAAGCTGGTCACAATGCATCGAATTGCTCAAAAGAGACCAAAGCAAAACAGGAAGAATCTCAGAAGTTAAAAGAAAAAGTTGTTGAAAAATCTGAGAAATCCAAATTTTTTAAAAATTCAAAAAATGAAGTTGGGGAATGTTCGAAAAAAGAAAAATTTTACAAAAGAAAAGGAAATGACAACCAAGTGTGGGTTGCTAAAAGGGTAGAAGAAAAAGTCGGTGATGAATCTGGTTCCACAAAGCCAGAAGAGCCACAAGTTGTGAAGAAAATTCCAGTGAATGATGATGTTTTTCCATCACTGAAGTTTGAAGAGGTTAAAAAGAAAGTTGGCAAAATTGAAATTTCAAATCAATTTTACAATGAAGAAAAAGAATTTGATGTCGAGAAAACATTCAACGGGAATGTTAAGAAGATATTTGGGAAAATGTTGAGTGGGAAAGCTAAAGGGGTAAAAGATTTTTACGCAACTAAAAAGGCGACATACAACCCTACTGCTGAAGAGTTGAAAGTTCTCAAGTCTGAGAAGACTTGGAGAGAAGTTTCTTTCCCAGAATAGTCGAAGGACTATGCCGGAGATCCCAAGTTTATATCGTGGATCAGGAATCGGCATCATTCTAGTATTTGAGAAGTTTGAATGTTTGTGATTAATGTTTGAATGTTTTGCATGTGAAAGGACTACGCCGGAGCTTCCAGGTGGGTAATTGCGAAGCAGGAATCGGCATTTTGATTGGTAAAATGGTGATGTAGACGTAATATTCCTACTATTGGTAGTTTTTGGGTATCTACAAGTGGTAATCTTGATCCCACAAGTGGTAATTGTGATTAAATTTTGAGATGCTTGGATACTTTGAAGTAATTACATTTACAAGTGGTACAGGAGGTTATTAAATGCAAATGGTAAATCAGGGACATTAAATTGTACTTGATTTACTATTCATGGCAAAAGATAGACAAGATGATGAACCACATTCCCATTTTTAAAAGATAGACCTACAAGTGGTTGTTATCAACACAAATTCATTTTCCGGAAAAATCATTTTGATTAAAACAAACTTAAGTGTTTTGAAATCTAAATGAGAAAATGAATTGTGAAAGGGGGAGTTCAGATTGTTTATGCCTAGTGGATGGCGATTTGATGTGTTTCAGTGTCAGTTGTCAAGTTTCTGTACAGTTTGTTTTGCATTTTATGTTTCTAGTAGGTCAAGAATCTTGAAGTTTTCAAATTTTCTTTAAAATGTGTTTGTATTTTAGGGGGAGTAGGGAAATTTCAGAAAATCCAAAAACATTAGAAATTTGAAAAAGCCAAAAACATGATAAAATTCAAAAATGAGTTTTGTTGCGAAAAAGAGGAAATGATAGTACATCAGTGGACTATCACGGCATGCTAAAGAAATGTAAAGTTAAAAAGAGTTAAACAATTTTACTGCGGATGTGTCAGTAGGTTTGCTTAATTTGTGGGTAACTATTCTTGGATATATGGGTAACCCCCGAAATCTTGTTTGAAAGGTCCCGTATTCTGAGATACTAGGTCTTTATACTCAGTGATATCTGGGGTATTATCCCGGGACTTCTGCTGTATGGAAGTACTGACCTAGTCCCCGGATAATACTTTCTGCCAATGCTTGAAAAAGCGCCGCCCTCAGCAACCTGATTAAACAATAAAATTGATAGTCATTGCTGTTGTAAAAAAGATCCTCTAAAGGGGACCCACCAAAAGTCGAAGCCGTCATCTCTTTGCGTATACGGAAGTATCGACCTGAGCTCTCACGGCCCTCGCACATTACCCCTTTACAGATATCAACTATGGTATACTCACCTGTAAGACTGAATATTTGGGATCTGGATACGGGAGTATATTCAAGTGGAGTGATACACAATTAAGTTTAAGTCTCTAAAACATTAATATCGTATCTCGAATCGATTGAAATTTGTGTTGAAAATTTAAGAGGACAAACATACTGACAATCTAGGTAAATTGTTTAAAGCTTAAAATGAAATCAAGCTTAACGGTGTTGGTGATTGGTCTCATAAACT
This sequence comes from Helianthus annuus, assembly GCF_002127325.2. Classification (NCBI taxonomy): domain Eukaryota; kingdom Viridiplantae; phylum Streptophyta; class Magnoliopsida; order Asterales; family Asteraceae; genus Helianthus; species Helianthus annuus. Next base: position 111,193,335 of record NC_035436.2, read on the forward strand.
GATATGATCCTCTTGCACGAACTCACAAAAATATTGTCTGTAAATATTTTATTTCTTTATGTTTTTATTTTCTAAGTGGTGTCAGATAATGTCTCTCAGAAAATCCAAAAAGATTTTTGGGTATTTTAGTTTAATTTTGAAAAAGTCAAAAAGATTTTCGACAACTGATGTTGGAAAACCGATTTTCAAAATTCCAAGTGCTAAACATGATGAGCAGAATTTGAGGGGGAGTATTTGTGAAAATTTAAATGTTTGTGTTAATCTAACCTTCTTCAAGTGGTTCATCATAGAGTATTTTGAGGGGGGTCATATGTTGGTGCATAGGTATTTGATATGTGATAAAATTAGAAAATTTATTTCTGGGTTAAGATTGTGCAGGTAGCCAGGTTTCGATCCCAGAAATTAATGCTAAAGATCTTTGATAGAGCCAGGATATTCGATTCTAAAAGTCTGTGAAGATCAGATTCTGATTCTGAAGATCATGTCAAACTGATGATGCTGATGAACTTAAGGAATCAAGAGATCTGATCAAGAGAATTAGAGGAGTTTACTGCCAGACAAAGATCCTGAAGATGTTACTGAAGAACAAAAGAATGCCAGTAAATCGAGAGGGGGAGTCTGAAGATAGAGAGAAAGAGAAAGCCCAGAGACTGATCAAGACTAAAGATGAGAAGACGGTGCTCAATAGTCGACTCCATCAACATCTGAGGGGGAGTCTGTTAGTGCACTACATCTATTGATTCCGTCTAGGGTCTAGGATCAGGTCTTACATTGTATTGTATAACATAGGGCACGTTATACGAGAAAACGAGAGTCTGTATAGGTGTTAGGAGCTAGGATCGCTTATAGGGTCACACAAGACTTGGGTCGCTTATATGATCATATGTGGGTCGCTTATGTGTCAAGCCTGGACCGCTCATGTGACACATGACCACATGGGCGGACCCAGAAGCCTATATATAGGGTTGCTTGGGGCGATCCTCATAGGGAAGTTCTTGTATTCCACGCCGAAGCTCTACCGGTGTGACGATCGAGCTGTAAATCGTTTCTAATCAATACAAAAGATAGTTAGGAGGAAGAACAAGCTATATCTACTTGCTTTTCTTATTATTCCACATCTGATTTGTAAGAGTAAACCTCTGAACGACTCGTTCGGGTCAGCAAACGATCCTACAGTAAGAGTAAACATACTTGAGCACGAGTGTTGGTTTACGAGAGTAGGATCTAATAATCCTAGAGTAAGTGGTGATGGCAGGTTACACCTATTTCCTGGGCAGCTGCGAGTGCTGCAGTAACTTGTTCAATGATCGAAGCCGCCAACTGGGCTTGAGTTAGGTTAACGCGTCCACTCATGGTCTTGATATCAAGGAGAACATGAGTGAGAGAGGTTCGCGAATAGTGCGATGACAGAAGAGAGTGAGCATACAAGTGTTTCAATCAACAGTTGTTACGTTTATCTAAGCATACCTTGAGCAAAGTTCTATGTAATCTAGCAAGCAGGTAATAAACATAAACCTTATTACCTAGGATGTTGAGTCTTGCACGTGGAGCGAAGCGTCGTTGTGGATCGTTGAGAGCACTGTTCTGGTTATAGTCTGGTTTTAATAAAAACGTTTTTCCCATATTAAAACCAAGTTCTCTATAACCAATGGCTCTGATACCAATCTGTCACACCCCCAAAATCCACCTACGGAATACCACCGCTTGGGAGCGTGACTGACCAGGATCAAGCCACCAATCATATCAAACACGACATTTAATAATAAAAGTAGATAATGTAATTCTTCACGACATGATTGATGTTCAAAACCAAACATTGTTTAAGTAGCGGAAGCATGTAAGTAAACCCAACATAAATAATAATGTATGAAATGTCATAAGTGTTTAATTAAGCATTCATGATCCATGCTCCACAACGACCTGCTCCTCCCTGTGCAAGCTCTATATTCCTAACGACCTGCAAGGCATGCAGCAGAGAGTCAACAACTAGTTGAGCGAGTTCACAGAAAGTAAGTTCGTAACAGTAATACGTATGTGCATTTGGTGGGGGCTTCCCACATATGCATGTATTAATAATGGGGATTTCCCGTAATTAAATATTTATTTCCAGTGGGGGATTCCCACGTTTAACCTTACTAATGGGGGCTTCCCATGTTTATACTTACTAGACTATTTGCGACCATGTGTTCTTCTAAATCTGAGAACAGGAATACGTACAAGGACACGTAGGATTTACGTGAGTGCCCTTCCCCGAGGACAGTGGTACGTGTGGGGTTTACGTAGGATTTATGTAAGTGTCCTTCCGACCCGGAAGACAGTAGTAGATATTAGTTTACGTAGGTTTTACGTAAGTGTCCTCCCGACCAGGAGACAATGGTAGATACTAGTTTACGTAGGATTTACGTAAGTGTCCTGACTAACCTGAGGACGATGGTCTATAGTCTAGCAATAGTGTAAGTACGAGTAATTATCCAATTCAATTCTTCCAACCCAATTCCCACCCGGGAATCCCATGCCTTGGTTGTGTGAACTCACCTTGGTTTGCTCGGTATGCTATGCTCTAGGGTTTATCAAATGTCTAAGTCCGCTACACACGACCTAGGATATGTTGCACATGATATGATGTAAGCGTTTGCATCAAATTAGGGTTTACAAATCCTTGATATTCAAGTAACTGTGCTTTGTGTGTTTATTGTGTACATGATGATATCACATAGAATGTTCACGCATGCAAGATCATACAGTTGCATTCAGTATCATACAATCATGTCACGGCCCCCGACCCGGTTTGACCCGTTTCAGGAGCCGCGGGACAGAAATCCCGTGATATTTATTTATGTGACTTTAGCAGCGGAAATTTTTAACATCAGGATCGTTGTAAAGCTAAAACTTTTCCCGATTATTTTATTTCACAATTCGGGATAAACCCCGATAATTTACAATACATAAGTTTTAGTGATAAATCCTTATTTCAAAACATATTTCTTTATTTTATACTGAGCCACTATTTTAAGCTTGAAATGCTCCTCATCACTTTTCCTGATTTACAGTAGATCACCTGAAACATGTTTGAAAAAGGTTTTGTCAGCGGGGAAATACTGAGTTAATCATTCTATTTACTGAAAACGACACATTTGTTATAATTTACAGTATCAAGAGTTTTTACATATGTTTATTATCAACCAACTTTCAAGAATAGGTATTTGTCACAGACCAGCTCTGTGACTGTGGTCATATCACCATTGGCTGTCCCAATGAGTGACGTATATCACTTATTTTTAGGCTCGCCCACCTAATGTGAATGAAACAATAATAATACTGTGCACAATACCCCACATACCGGCTGTAATTTGGTGATTACATAAACTTAATCACTGTAATTATAACTCTGAAAAATGATTTGGAGTATTGTAAAAAATTTGATAAAAAGAGAATGACTCACATTGCAGATTTAGTATGGATAGAATATGATTTTAGCCCTGTTAACCTAATTTCAACAATAATGCACACAAAACAGGGTTAGTGATCAATACAGCAGTTACGATAACTCATAAGATCAAATTCTCACAATGAACGACAAAATGCGATACTTAAACTCATTCATCGAATTAACGACGAACGACAAAGTATAACCCTAATGTGGGCGGCACTTAAACATTCTTTGGATATATTGATCTCGGAAAATGAATCGTAATAGCGATCGAGTAATTACCCTGTTCCGCGGCAGTGATTCGAGTGCGGTGTGTGTTTTTTTTGTAGTATACTGACTCTAATTCGACGCACAGACAGCAATTGAACGTCGCTTTCATTCCAAAATTCAAGTCCCAATGTCGGCTATTTATAGCCAGAAAATAGCATCTCTTACGGACCGTATGACTTAACCCTTACGGTCCGTAAAGGATGTGGTTAGGCTTACGGTCCGTATGGACCTACCCTTACGGTCCGTAAAGGGTGCAGTCTATTTCCCTAGCCTAGCTGATTTCGGGACTAGCTTAGCTGAATCATCAAACTTTCGTTTTTCAATTGTGACAACGATTTAAATAGATAAATATCAATTAGGGTTTAACCCCCCCCCCCCCCTGAGTTTTAGGGGCCCTGATCCTGATTCCGATTTTTCCGAAAATTTTAGGGTTAGTGCGGAATTACTTGGGTGTCTCAATTAGGGTTTCCTTATTGACTAATTATCATTCTAATTATTAATTTTTAATGAGAGTTGTTATATCCTCCCCACCTTTAAGAAAAAAAATCTCGTCCTCGAGATTCACTGAAACAGATGAGGATACTTGCGCTTCATTTCTGATTCCAGTTCCCAAGTGTATTCCGGTCCTCTCTTTGAATTCCATTTGACTTTCACCAGTACTAGTCGCTTGTGTTTGAGAAACTTGACTTTTCGGTCTTCTGTTTGTAAAGGTTTTTCTATAAATTTCAGCTTTTCATTTACCTTCACATCTTGAAGAGATACTACCAGGGATTCGTCTGATAGACATTTCTTAAGATTGGATACATGAAATACATCATGTACTCCAGCTAGTTCTTCTGGTAGTTGTAAGCGATAAGCAACTGGTCCGATTCGTTGAATCACTGGGAATGGTCCAACATATCTTGGACTCAGTTTTCCTTTCTTACCGAATCGTACTACTCCTTTCCAAGGAGATACTTTCAAAAGTACTTTGTCTCCCATCTTGAATTCGAGTGGCTTGCGACGATTGTCTGCATAGCTTTTCTGGCGATCTCTGGCTGTTTTCAATCTTTCCTTAATTTGAGTTATCTTGTCTGTGGTTTCTTGCACAATTTCCGGACCTGATAATTGACTTTCTCCTATTTCCGCCCAACATACGGGTGTTCTGCACTTGCGTCCATACAGTGCTTCGAATGGAGCGGCTTCGATACTTTAGTGATAACTATTGTTATAGGAGAATTCAATTAATGGTAAATGATTATCCCAATTACCTCCAAAGTCAATTACACATGCACGGAGCATGTCTTCCAGAGTTTGGATCGTCCTTTCACTTTGTCCGTCCGTTTGTGGATGATATGCGGTACTTAGATTGAATCGGGTTCCCATTGATTCTTGGAAACTTGTCCAGAAATGGGAAGTGAAACGACTATCTCTATCCGATACAATGGAGAGTGGAACTCCATGTAAGGATACTATTTCATCTACATACAATTTGGCTAACCTTTCCATACTAAAGGTTTCCTTTATTGGTAGAAAATGAGCTGATTTGGTTAATCGATCCACGATTACCCAAATGGCATCATTACCTTTTCTGGTCTTGGGTAACTTAGTAACAAAGTCCATTGTTATGAGTTCCCATTTCCATACCGGTATTTCTAACTGTTGTAGTAGACCTGAGGGTTTTTGATGTTCGGCTTTAACTTGTGAACAGGTTAAACACTTAGATACGTATTCGGCTATATCCTTTTTCATTCCTATCCACCAAAAATTCTTTCTTAAATCTTGGTACATCTTATTGTTTCCTGGGTGTATAGTATACCTAGATTTATGAGCTTCCGCTAAAATCTTTGATCTTAAATTTTCTTGTTTAGGTACCCAAATTCTGCTGTTATGGAATTTCCAGATTCCATCCTTTCCTTGTTCTAATTCTTTTAGGTAACCTTTCATTCCTTCGGCATCGTCCTTGATTGTCGTTTCCTGAATTTCCTTCAATTGTTCCATTAAATCTACTTGTAGATTTATTCTAAGAGCACGGACTCGCTTTTGCTTTTCATGGAACTTACGACTTAAAGCGTCTACGACTACGTTTGCCTTTCCTTCGTGATATTGAATATCACAATCGTAATCACTCAGGATTTCCATCCATCTTCTTTGCCTCATGTTTAACTCTTTTTGCCCAAATATATATCTTAAACTCTTATGATCTGTATAAACAGTAAACTTACTTCCATACAGATAATGTCTCCATATCTTAAGGGCAAAAACTATAGCTCCTAATTCTAAATCATGAGTCGTATAGTTTTCCTCGTGCTTCTTCAATTGTCTGGAAGCATACGCAATTACCTTTTTGCGTTGCATCAACACACATCCGTATCCTAATTTTGAAGCATCACAATATACCTCAAAATCTTCTGTTCCTTCTGGTAAGGCTAAGATTGGAGCATTGGTTAATTTCTGCTTTAGAATTCTGAAGGCTTCTTCTTGTTTATGTCCCCACTCAAACTTAGTGGTTTTACAGGTTAGCTTAGTTAATGGTACAGCTATTTTGGAAAAATCCTTAATAAACCGTCTATAATAACCGGCCAAACCTATAAAACTTCTAATTTCCATTGCAGTTTGCGGAACCTTCCAATTGGTAATTGCTTCTATCTTAGCAGGATCTACTTGAATACCTTCGTGATTCACCATGTGTCCTAAGAATTGCACTTCTTGTAGCCAAAATTCACACTTTGAGAATTTAGCATACAACTTTTCTTTTCTTAACAAAGTTAAGAGTGCATGCAAGTGCTGGCAATGTTCGACCTGACTTTTTTGAATAAATAAGTATATCGTCTATGAAAACAATTACAAATTTATCCAAATATGGTTTACAGATCCTGTTCATCATGTCCATAAATGTTGCGGGTGCATTAGTTAATCCAAAGGGCATGACTGTAAACTTGATGTGTGTAAAATGCAACATATAAATCACATCAATTAAGGCATAAAACTAACCCTTTTTAAGTACTAATGTTGGAAAAAGAGTGTTTTTGTCTTCCTTTTGTATTTTCAGGATGAAATGAGCTCAAAATCACAAAAGAAGCAAAAAGACAGCTAATTCTACCATAAATACAAGAAAAGGAACAAAAGTGGACTGCACGGACCCTCAATGGCATCTCCCAAGGCAAAAGAGAAGAAACAGAGTCTGAACACGCCCCGTGTCCAGCGAACACGGGGGCGTGCCCAGGAAGCAGCAGAAAAGACAAACCAGTAGAAGCTTCCATTGCCCACCACGGGGCCGTGTCCAGCAAGCACGGGGGCGTGGTGAAAGTACAGCAGGCGCATTAATTGTAATTCGCAATTACAATTAATGAGGAGAGAGAGTGTCAGGCGGGCACGGGGCCGTGTCCAGCGGACACGGGGCCATGTCCAGCCTTCTGTTCAGCCTATAAATAGAGGAGCTTGGCTTCATTCTCTCTCATCCCTTGGCACACCACCTCTCTCACACCTCATCCACCACCCACCACCACCATAACACCATCATCCACCACCATCATCCATTGTCCATCGTAGAGTGTGTGAGTCGTCTCGGGATCCAAGATTGATCGTAAGAGTTCTTGACAATCAAGGCCATGTTTGCCTAAGTCTCTTACATCACTTGGTGAAGACAAGTGTTTAGTATAATACTTTTTATTTTTAATCTTTTGCACTTTTTATTTGGTTTTGTATTAATGACTTTAATAACTAGTTACTTATGTTGAAGGTGATCTTTCCTTATCGTTTGTCCGTGGTGTCTTGGCATTATTTTACTGTCTATATAAAATAAAAGATTTTCACCATTCATATCTCCACGGTCTATATGGAGGTATGTTGGCTACCTGGTCGGGGGTTAAGGGAACGGTTTGGTAAGGGTCTTGCCCTTGTTCAGCGTTTAGAGGTCCTGCTTGGGACCTGGGTCAAATTTAGTAGGATCTTCTTCAATGCCCATAGGTATTGGATGGCGGGGATCCAAACTCTTTGACCCCCTCATAAGTTAACTACTATTAATACTATAACCCGGTTATTTAGGACTGTATCCCTGCTGACTCAGACTACTTAGCCGAGGGTAACGTCACCGCCAAAAGCGGGGCCTACCATAATTTGCATTAATAACTTAATTCATTATCTTTCAATAATCCGACCCTTTAGGATTGTATCCTTGCTGACTCAAACTACTGGGTTGAGGGTAACGTCGCCTTCAAAAGAGGGGCCTACTACAATAACTAAGATAATCTCTTAAACAAGTGCAAAAGTGCGAAAATGATCAAAGGTTATACTAATACACGTGTCGGATCCAAGTGATTCATCTTGTCTATCTGTTTTTATTTTTATTTTTATTTTTAGCATTTAGTTAGTTTTTATTTTTCTTAGTTTAAAACATTTTTCTAACCTTTTTGATTTGATTAGACGTTGAGGATAAACCGGTATTAAAAGCTCTTGTGTCCTTGGACGACCTCGGTGTCTTACCAACACTATACTACGTCCGCGATGGGTGCACTTGCCCATATGTGTGTTTAGTGTTAGTGAATATCGTGTTTTATAAATTTAAAACTTGGCTAAAAGTGTAAAAAGGGCTTAAATATACATCAAAAATATAACACACTTCACGCACATCAAGTTTTTGGCGCCGTCGCCGGGGACACAAGGATTTTAAGAAAGTTAGGAATCAACGGCCTAATCATATTTTTATTTTTCTTTAATTTTTTAGGATTTTTTCTTAGATTTTTAGCTTCTGCAGAGCTCAACACAGGGCCGTGCCTGCTGAACACGCCCCGTGCTCAATCATTGGAACTGGCAATCCTGTTTTAAGTCAGACAGTAGGCTGAACACGGGGCCGTGTCCACTGAACACGCCCCCGTGCCCAAGATTCAGTTGCTGAAAACAGAACCGTTAGATCCCGGCAGTTGGTAATTTCTGACACAAACATGAGTGATAGTAATTCTTTTTACTTTCGGCACTCTTATGGTTTGTGGTGTCGAATATGTGGAGGCGAACATGAGGAATTAAAATGTTTTTTCCTCACTTATAGGCCCCACTATATAGACCCACCGATTCCTTGTAACCTTAAGAGGGGCGAAAGTAAAAATAAGCACTATTTCTCCCTCGAATGCGCCCAGCCAGATATTCTAGGAGAAATGCTCCTTGACGAGCTATTTCAACTAGAAGAACTACTTCTCAATTGGTCAAAAGAACTCAGGAAGGATTTTTTAGATCCATCCCAAGATGATGACCATGAGGAAGTGTTGGAAACGCATTCCGACAACCTCGTTGCTCCCGAAAATACCTTCTTACCTAGAAAAGACGTGGACGATAGTCGTCCCTGTGTCGATTGTGCCGTGAAGGACTCCCCATCGACTTCGTTCGATGCATACATAGATGATGAAACAATGGTTAACCGGGCAGGGTTAACACACTGGTCTCGTCAAGAAGGGTTAATCCCTTCCTCTCGAGGATCGCTGGCTGGATCACCGGTGGTTGATCTCCTGCACAAGGAAACAAGCCGTGACTCGTAACAAGGAGGATGGGGTGGGGGGTGCTCCTTGTTACCACTCTCCGGCGTGAGAATCAGTAGTTTGCTTGGGAAGCAAAGTAAGATAGTAGTAGTAGTGAGAGAGTTGTGAGAAGATACCTCAAACCTGGTTTGGGGTTGGTATTTATAGCCGAGGAGTGAAGGAGGATGATGATGGATGGACTGACGACGTGCTGCACCCTTTCAAGTGTGTCAGGCTCGTCGGTTATGGAGGTTACGCCATGTCAGTCCATTGCTTACGTAGCTCTGACAGGTAACTGCCATTGGTGCCACTTGCACTGTGGTGTCAGTACCACTTGCTTGAGTACATAGGATGCGGTGCAAGCCGCATCGCTACGTGCGGTAACATCTAAAGTTACCGCGTCTCCTACTTGTGATCAAGGAATACGCGAGATGCGGTGCTAGCCGCATCGTCGTCTTGCCTGCATCCCTTATCGTGACGAAAATGTCCGTATGGTGCGGTGTCAGCCGTACCGCTACGTTCATCTTCTTCTATGCCTAAGGTAAGGCTTTCCTGTATTGATAGAAGTGTTCGCTGGATGCGGTGCGATGCCGCATCGCTGTGAATACTTCCGTTTTCATACACCAGATGTGATGCTATGTCGCATCACTCTACCGTTCTCATGTTCCATGTAAGTCCTTCTTTGTTACTAGATAGATTGGATTCAACCCTTGTGTCGACGCGTTCCCGCATGGGCACAAGTAGGTTGTTAGTTAGTGGGGGTTTTGATAAGGGTAATGGTCACTCGCGGTCCATGCTGATGCGAGATCTGGGACCATACCCCTTCAAGTCCCCCCAGTCTAGTGTTGCTGCCACATACAAGGTGTATGTGGGAGGAGTACTGGACTATGGTGTTTGGAAGGTAGTTTGGAGTCTGGAGAAGATCCTAGACCATGTGTGGTCTTTTCTGTATGTAAATGAAGCTGGAGGTCCGGAAGGGTCATCTGACGCCTCTTCCGTATCGGTGAAGGAATCTCGTCTGATGCGAGATTCTCAGCCGATTTATGTCACCAGGTGGCCTGCCACCTGTTGTTGTGCCGAAGGTCTCTTGGAGACCTTGTTAGTAATGCTGCACAAACTTCGAACCAACCTCTGAGATGGTGGTTCGAAGGTATGTGGAGGTTTCCATCCTTTAAAGGTGGTCTTTTCTTCATACCAATTGTTGAATTGGTGCATGAAGAAGAAAAGAAACTTTTGGACCAATCTTTGAGACTGGGATCAAAAGTTGTTGATCTTGCAAGTGCTTTGCTCAAGCTCTATGTTCAGCATCGAGTTATGAGACGACGATCCCTTTTTTGTTGGGTTTTCGTGTTTATCGTCATAGCTCTCTAGTAACCGCTCGTTCTTTGCGGTTACCTCGTTGCGTCATTGTTGGCCATGTTTGGTCGAACAATGTATATTCGTACTATGGGTAAATAAACATGGTCATAGGCAAGGGTATGCCCACCATTGTTTATTCTATGCGGCCCATAGTCGGGCTAACAAAGTCATAAGCAGACTTGTTACCGCTGTTCGGGCGCTTGTTGTTCGACGAGGGTTTATTTAGAGCGCTGTTCTGCGTTCGTTTTGGAGCCACTTACCTTCCCGCTCCAATACCGAGTTTGCCTTGCAGTAGCATTGTTCGGTGATGTGGAGTGAGCTTGGCTCTTCCGTAGCAACCACTCTGCGGAAGCTATGGTTATGTCCGTAGCTCCTCGTGAGTGTCTGTGGTTTTGCATTACCACATTTGCTCAAAGCGGGGGTGGCTCGGACGTAGCTCTTGAAGGTTCAGGAGACAGGGTTGCTGATGTGCGTTCGCGTGCATTCCCTTCCTTCCTTTTGTTAAAGAAGGTGTTCATGTACCCTCTGCGGTTGTGAACTGGACAGGAGGGATTTGAAGCTTGAAGAGAATGAAGGCAATGCGGTTCCCCTGTGTCTGAGATGCGGTTCATTCCAACGGCCAGCGCTGGTTCTGAGCATCTGACACACCTGAACGGGCTCGTGTGTGGCATGTCCGCATACTCCACGTGTGCTCGTGGGTAGTGCGGATAGGTATTATACCCCCTTATAGTGTAGAGATATATATTTTTACCTATTTTTAGGGGTATGTTAAAAAACGACATGCGGTATGGGTTATGGTGCGGTATACCAGAGAAACCGCATGCCGCTTATAATTGGATAATGTAGTCGCTTTTTGTTGAATACGTGGCTGGACGCACGTGTGAGTTGGTGGAAGTTGGTGAGATCTTCCTGGCATGTGCTGAAATGAAAGGACGTTTGCACTGCCCGAGGCATTAAATGCACTGTAGCGAAGAGTGTAAACGTCTCTTGTGTCAGGCGCGTGGGTGGCCACGCGCGCGTGATAACCGTCAGCGGAAACGGCGCTCGACACGTGGTGTCATACGATTCGCCCTTTTTGAACGTGATCATTTGTTTTCTCCCTCCGCATTAATTGCGATGGGTATATAAGGGGAAACCGTTCGTGGTTTCCCCTCACTTGTTTGAAATTTTCAAAAATTTGCCGGTGAGAGAAACTTGTTCTTTGTCTTCTCCGACGAAATTCCTTGAAGTTCCAGTGAGGGTTTTGGTTTTTCTGTTCACCATCTTCTGTTTCTTTGATATTCTTGATGGCTGAACCATCTAGTCCACACAATGTGGAGGGTGAAAACCCTGAACAACCGGTAGTGGTTGAAGAAGAAGAGGAGGGGGCTGCCGGTGGTGGATTACCGGCGTTAAAGTGGACCAGAAAAACCTTTGATCGTCTTATGCTTGACGTCCAAATGCCCCCTGAGTATGGGGCTCAGTATCCATCGGAGGGTGATACTTGTGCTGACGCTCCGGCTGGTTATGTGACCATGTGGGCCGACTTTTTTGGTGACTGTAATCTCCGGTTACCGTGGACGGTGTTCGTTGTGGATGTCTTGGAGTGGTACAAGGTCCACATTTCTCAAATGAGTCCGTTTGGTATGATTCGGATTCGTAATTTTGAGTTCACCTTCCGTGCTCTTGGTATAGAGCCTACCGTCGGAGATTTCCGATGGTTTTATCAGATGACTGTGTCATTGGGTTTCTTTTCTTTCCGTCAACGAGACGGTAGCCCCAAGCTGATGACTCCTCCCAAGGGGATGACGATGTGGAAAAAGAAATTCTTCTATGTCAAGGCTGCTGCCATTGTTGCAGACATGACGTTTCGGAACGTGACCGAGACGATCATAGGGGAGACCATTGCGATGCCCAGTTTGAAATCAGTGCAGTGGTTTCCGCAGCTTCAGACTATTGAGTCTGTGAAGCTGACCAACACGCAACTGTGGTTGTTGCGTATGATGTTGACGAGGAGGAACAAAAACTCGAGGCCCGTGGTGCGGGAGAAAAGCGGTGGTACGTACTTTTCATGTGTTTGAGTTCCCTATTCTTTTTTGCGGTATTGACTTTATGTTTGTTATCAGAGGATGCTCCCGCATGGAGGATGTTTGCCCCGGATTTTCTTGGTACGGTTGAGACCGTAGTTTGTGCGGATGGTGAGGAGGATCATAATGCTATCATCCGTAGTAACTTCCGGGTGCCTACTGAGGCCGCACTGGCAGTTGAGTTGCCGCCAGGCAAAGGTATAATTTGGAAGGTTTTTCACTTGTGATGATAATGTTGGTTTATTGATTCACCCTTTGGATTGATTTTATGCAGGTGATCTTGGGGCCTTAGGGGACCCCGATGCGAAAGGTGTGCCAAAGAGGCAAACTGTGAAGGGCGTGCGCTTTCGCCAAAAGAAGATAAAGGAGGTCACAACTTTGCCTCATCTGGTGCCGCAGGTGGCAGGTATCTCTCACTCCTCTTTTCGTCGACACAAGGATTATGTGATAGTATCTGATACCCTTGAGGGTTTGGGTACAGCCGCGGGGTCGCGTTCTGGTGCTGCGAAGAAGCAGGCAGAGGAGACGGCCGCGGGAGGGACAGCTGCGGGTCCCCCTGTGATTGGTGAGAAGAGAAAGCCAGAGCCGAAAGCTGCGGGTGGTGTTGAAACCAAACGTCGGAGACTGGTAACCAAAAGGTCTGCTCCGACGCAGAAAAAACCTGCGGTTGTTATTGGTAAGTGTATGCTAGCTTGTCTTAACTGTTATGTGTAACTTGTTTTGATAGCTATTTGACGTTGTTTTTTGCAGAGCCTCAAGATGAAGATTTTTCTATCTTTGATGCTCCGGAGTCGCCCCCGCGTGCCACGGATGCGGGTGCAACTGAAGTGCCATCGACACCCCCTGCCAAGGTGGTGTCGGAGTCGACGGTGCGGACAGAGGGTACCGCAGAGAATGCTGCGACCCAGATTTTTGACACTGTTGACTCGTCCAACAATCTGATTTCTCCCAATGAGGGAGACAATGTGAGTGTGCGGTTTGATGCCGAACCGGAAAAAACTGGCGCTGAAACGCGGCAGCATGATGCTGAGCCGCAGAAGTCTCCTGTTGATAAGGGTACCAGCTCTTCTGCCGGTGGTGCGGGGTACGATGGGCCTCCAATTCAGCCTGGGGAGTCTGAGTTGGAGTACTACTACCGCACCTATACCCAGGGTCGTAGTACTGTGTATCACCGACCCCCCTGGACTGTTATGCAGGGGGATGATATTTCCAATGACCCGTCGGCATGCAAGGAGATTCTGGGTGGTCTAGGCACCCCTTTTGAGGTTGAGCGAGCCCGCGTTGCGCCCCGTGAGCTGCGCATAAACCAGCTCTCAACAATGTTAGTAGGGTCTTCTATTGTGGCGAATGCCATCTTGGAAGACTACAAGGTGTTGGGTCGCCGCGAGGAGGAAGCAGCTCGCATGCGGGCTGAGGCGGAGAAGTTGGTCGAGGCAGCTCGTGTGGGTGCGGAGCAGCTCGAGAAGGACAAGGCTGCTTTTGAGAAGCAGAAGCAGACTTCTGAATGGGCTGCCGCTGCCCAGCTGAAACAGGTGCGTATCCTTGCTAAACTTCTTGCTGATGAGCGCAAGAGTTGGAATGAAAAAATGTCCAATGAGCGCAAGAAGTGGAATGCATCGTGGGCTAAGCAGAATGACATTCTGTTTCATGCTTGGCAGGAGCTGACAAATGCCAAGGCAGCGAATGCTACCTTGAGCCAGGAGAAGGCTGCGGCTGAGGCCATTTCTGTTAAAGAGCTGCAGGCGAAGGCCGACGCCCTGAAGGCGCTTGGAGAGGCCAAAGAAGCCGGGGCTCGTGCCTCAAAGGCCCTTGAAGAGGCCGCAGAGAAGGAGAGCCGTTCTTCCAAGGCTCTTGACGAGGCGAATGCGGAGCGCATTCGTTTAGGCAAAGTTGTTGACAGTCTGCAGGTATGTTTCTTTAATTTTGTTGCTTTCGTCCTTTATTGTTTTGAAAATATTTATCGAGTGAACTGTTTGCTGTTTTTGTAACAGGCTGAGGTTCAGGCCCGGGAGGTCGCGGTTGCAGACCTTACTGACCGCGTGTCTGGTGCGGAGAAACGGGCTGACGCCGCTGCTGAGGCCAAGGATGCCTTGGTGTCCTCTTTTAACCAGCTGGAAGCTGACCGTGAGTGGTTGCGGACTCACGGCATCGCGCGTGTAAGTATCCGTTGTCTTTGCAGTTGCTTGGGTTAGTATCCAAGACTTATGATCCCTTTATTGCAGATTGTTGAGGCTATAATGAATGCCCCTGAGACCGCATCTGGTTTGGACCTGGTTAAGGAACGTGCGCGCGATGCTGGCTTCAAGGCTGGTTATAACCGCTGCATTGGGCATATCAATGTATTATCCGCAGGCGGTTATACTGATCAGGCATCCGGGTTCCGTGATGTGGATACCGAAGGTCGTCTGAAAGCGGCCGTAGCCTCCTTTTATGACACGCCCCTTGCCTGTGTAGGGGAGCTGGACGATTGTTTGGAGGTTGCGGACTATGTTGACCGCTTGCGGATGCTTTATCCGGATGTGGAAGAGGAAGAACCCGCTGGTGGTGCCGGAGGAGATGCGGGGACCAGCGGTACAAAATAGGTTTTAGGTTGGCGAGTGTGCCTCCTTTTTGTATTCCTCTTGTATAGAATAGGAACTTTATGTAAATTCACTAAGCATCATGTGGATACTTGAATTTTTTGAATATAAAGTTTCTTTGTTCAGTTTGTACAAGTGTTTTTAATTCTTGCATGTCTGAACGTATGTATGCGTAACTTTACCCATTTATGAACGGGGTCAAGTATACTCCATACTTTTGTTGTATGGGTATGCATCAATTCTGTTATTTACCGTGTGAGGGTTTTAGAATTGCTTAAGCTTTGTAAAAGCTTATATTACCGGAACTCTACCCATTTGTGAATGGGGTCAAGTGTACTCCATACCTTTGTCGTATGAGTCCGCGTCAATTCCATTGTTTGCCTTTTTTGGGCTCAGGAATTGTGTCAAGTGTTTGACAAAACTTGTTTATCCGGCCGGATGAACATGCAAGTCTTTTTGCCTTTTGCTGGCCTATTACAATATTTGTGTGTGGTTACCACTTTGTATGGGTATCTCGAATGAAGATTTTGCCAATCTGTTTTTGGGATACCGCAAAGTGGAACACGCATTTGTAATAGTAATAACAAACAATAATGTATAAAATTGCGTATTTATTTATTTGCAAATGGCCTGCGGCCCGATAGGTTACATAGAGAAATGTAAGAACATGGCTTACATATAACAGCGTCGAAGCTGTTGTGCATTCCATGTGCGTGCGATAGGTTCGCCTTCTAGTGTTTGCAATCTGTACG
Organism: Helianthus annuus; assembly: GCF_002127325.2. Lineage (NCBI taxonomy): Eukaryota > Viridiplantae > Streptophyta > Magnoliopsida > Asterales > Asteraceae > Helianthus > Helianthus annuus. Next base: position 111,209,280 of record NC_035436.2, read on the forward strand.
CGCCTTTCCCTAAGACCTCTTTGATGAGGTAGGGTCCTTCCCACTTGGGGGCGAGTTTGCCTGGGCGCTCGGCATTAGATGCCTCGTTGTCGCGTAGGACGTAGTCTCCTGGGTTGAAAGTACAAACGCGGACGCGCGCGTTGTAGTACTTTTCAAGTTTGGATTTATATTTGGACTCATTGATGGCAACGTTTTCGCGCCTTTCTTCCAAGAGGTCCAAATCGATCCTGCGTTCCATGTTGTTGTCTAGTTTTTCAATAGCCAACATTCTAGGAGAGGGGAGACCTACTTCTGCGGGGATCACCGCTTCTAAACCGTAGACTAGGCTGAAGGGTGTTTCCCCATTGCTTGTTTTTGGGCTTGTACGGTGAGCCCATAAGATACTTGGGAGTTCATCGACCCAGCCACGCCTGGCCGTTCCCAACCGTGCCTTGATCCCTTCGACTAGGCTTTTATTGATACTCTCGACTTGGCCGTTCCCTTGCGGGTGTGCGACTGATGAGAATATGTGCTCAATATGTAGTTCCTCTAGCCATTTTTGAAATTCGTCGGCAGCGAAGTTGGTGCCGTTATTGGTGACAATGCACATTGGTAATCCGAAACGGCAGATGATGTGTTCCCAAATGAACTTTCTTGTTATCATAGCAGTGGTTGAGGCGAGTGGTTTTGCTTCTACCCATTTGGTGAAGTAATCAACCGCCACTATGATAAATTTAACCGCACCTGGAGCGTCAGGGAAAGGTCCCACAACGTCAATTGCCCATTTCTGAAAGGGCCATGCGGTTGTGACGGGGACTAAGTTGTTTTTTGGCCGCAAGGTTTTTGGAGCGTGACGTTGACAGTCGATGCATTTGCGCAACTCTTTGACGGCGTCCAGGTGCATGCCGGGCCAGTAATACCCGGCATTCATGATTTTGGCCACTACCATGCGTGGTCCATCGTGTATGCCACATATGCCCTCGTGTATCTCTCGAATGAGGTATGAGGCATCCTGGGGGTTGACGCATCGTAGTAGTGGCCCGAGGTATGATTTGCGGTATAAGATACCGTCTCCCATTTGATAATGGCACGCTTTGTATTGTAGTTTGCGTGCTTCTGATTTGCTTTCGGGAGTCACACCTGATTGTAGATATGCGATAATAGGTGTCATCCATGATGTTGAACCGTATTGAATGACGTTGACTTGGCGCAGGGGTACCGAAGGATTTTGCAGGATTTCGATGCGTATCTCCTTTGCCAAGTGTTGGAAGCTGGTAGATGCAAGTTTTGATAGTGCATCTGCGGACTTGTTTTCGCTTCGATTAATATGGCGAATATTGAACGACGCGAATTTGGATTTTAGTTGCAGGACTTGCTCGAGGTAGAGGATCATGATATCCCCCTTTGCGGCATAGTCGCCGCGTACTTGGCCTGCAACTAATAAAGAGTCGACGTGGGCTTCCAGATGTTGCACGCCGATTTTGACTGCTAAACGTAGCCCCGCTAACAGAGCCTCATATTCTGCCTCGTTGTTTGTACTTTTGAATTCGAGGCGGATTACATATGTAAGTTCTTGGCCGTCAGGGCTGACGAGTCGCAGACCTGCACCCGCCCCTTCGTCGTTGGAGGCACCATCTGTGAAGAGTGCCCATGTCTCTGAGGGGGTGGCGTTGGTGCAGGAGTTTGTGCTTCTTCGCATTCTTGGATGCGATTCACCGGTACTTCGGCGGCGAAATCAGCTAAGATCTGGCCTTTAATCGCGGGGCGCGGCTTATAATGTATCGTGTGCGCGCCCAGCTCGATTGCCCATTTCGCTAATCTCCCAGAGATGTCGGGTTTGGAGAGGATCGGGCCGATCCTGTAATTGGTTAGCACTGTGATGACGTGGTTTACGAAGTAGCGTCGCAACCGTCTTGAAGCGTGCACTAATGCTAGCACCAATTTCTCCATTATTGAGTACCTCGTTTCTGGGTCGTTGAGCATCTTGCTGATGTAGTAGATGGGTGTTTGAACCCCCTTTCGCTCCATAATTAGTATCGCACCCACCGCGTTGTCCACGGCGGATAGGTATAGTATGAGTGGCTCATCCTTGCGTGGTGCGGTTAAAGTTGGGAGTTGTATCAAACACTCCTTCATTTCCCGGAAGGCCTGTTCAGCCTCTGCGGTCCACTGGAATTGTTCTTTCTTTGAACAGCTCCGCAGGGTCTTGATGAACGGATAAGACTTAGCTGCGTGGTTGGCTAAGAATCTGTTGAGTGCCGCTAGCCTGCCGGCTAGCCGTTGCATATCCTTCATCGATGAAGGCGATGGCATGCGCCCGATCGCCTGGACTTTCTCCGGGTTTACCTTGAATCCATCTTTAGTCACGATGAACCCAAGGAATTTGCCTTCTTCCATTCCAAACGAGCATTTCCCTGGATTGAGCTTTATGTTAACGCTTCGCAGAGTTCGGAATGTTCTTTCAATATCTGTGAGCATGGTATCTTCTTCCATGCTCATGACGACCAGGTCGTCCATGTAGATTTCGACACTTTTGCTTATTTGGCCGCGGAAAGTGTCGTTCATCAACTTTTGGTAGGTTGAGCCCGCGTTGCGCAACCCAAAAGGCATTTTTGTATAGCAGTAATTTCCGGTGGGAGTCCGGAATGCCGTTTTGTCTTCATCCTCGATTGCCATTTGTACTTGATGGTATCCTTTGTAGCAATCGAGGAAACACTTCCACCTGAATGGTGCGAGATTATCGACCTTTTCGTCGATTTCTGGAAGCGCGTAACAATCCTTGGGGCAGGCTTTGTTAAGGTCTTTGTAATCGACGCACATGCGCCAGCCCCCGGACGGTTTTTCTACCATGACTGGGTTGGACAACCAAGTCTGGTATTTAACTTCCCGCAGGATGCCTGCGGAGAGCAGTTCTTCGATCTACTCTTGCATCGCCTGATTTTTAGCTGACCCAAGGTGGCGTTGGCCTTGGATCACTGGCTTGATACCTGGCATGGTATTCAAGTGATGTTGCGCAATATCACGTGGGACCCCGGTCATGTCTGCGGGTGTCCACGCGAAGATGTCTGGGTTCCTGAAGAGGAGCTGCTTCAGTTGCGCTTTGGTGGTCGGGGACAAGGCGTGACCCAATGTGACCTTTTGTTCTGGGTATCTCGCGTTGAGAACCCATTTTTCTGGCTGGTCGTTGGGGGTGGGCCTTGCGACCTTGGTCGGACGTACTTCGTCCGACATCATGACGTCCCTGCGGGCATAGATTATCGCGACCCCCGATTCGGTTGGGAAACCAACCGCAGAGTGGGGGACCGACGTAATCATATTGAAATCTCCTTGGGATTCTCTCCCGAGGAGTACGTCATATCTGGAGGTGTGAGGTAAAACCATGAAGTTTACCTCTTCTGTCCTTGTGCGGTTTCCGCTGGAAAGACGCACAGGGAAAGTAATCTGGCCTAGGGGAAAGACAGTTTCCCCTGCGAACCCGGTTAACGGGTAATCTACTGCTTGCAACCGATCTTTGTCCTCCTGGTCGAACTGGTTGAAGCATTGTTCGTAGATTATATCAGATGTACTGCCCGGGTCGATGAATAGACGCTCGGTGCAGTAATGTGCCAGTTGGCCTGAAATGACGACGGCGCGCCTATCGCGCGGTCCGCCTCGGACCTTTGGAAAGACGACTTGCTCGTCCTTCCAGTCACATTCCGGCCTTCTTGCCGCTTTTCGCGGCCTGCCCTTGCCTCCGTGGATCATGTGGGTGGAAGCCACGTGCATGGTTCTCTTCCCGGAGGAGGTACCTTCGCCATGAGGGGTAATGCGCTTGGTGGGTTTTTGCCCACCTGGCAAAAGATGTTGCAGTTTCCCCTCCTTTAAGGCGCGCTCAATCTCCAGTCGGAGACTGATGCAGCTGTTGGTGGTGTGGCCCGAGTCCTTGTGGTACTCACAGTAGAGTGTGAGGTCCTGATTTTTCTTGGACTTCATTGGTTGGGCCGGTCGCAAGAACTGTGGGTCCGCAAGGAGGACCTCACTTGGCGACATGGTGATCTCGGTCCAGTTGCGGTCCCGAGATTCTTTCTTTGACGCCCGACTGTCTCGGGAGGGGTTGTAGTTCTTTGGGTCGAACGTGTTGGTTTGCGGGAAGTATGGTTTGGAAATATCGCGATTCCCAACGTCCCGGTTGCGTTTATTGTTACGCTTGGACCCTTGTTGGGATGTTTCGGCTTGGGGTTTTGCCTTTGTCACATGCGGTTCGAGCGACCGCTGTGTCTGGGCGTATTTCTTGACCGCAGTCATGACATCTTCCCATTTTTTGGGCAAGCCCTCCTTGCCAGAGATGGTCATGATCATCTCTCTGTCTTTGACGGCCCGGATGAAGTGGTTTCGTGCCATCTGGTCTGCCACGTCACCTATCTCCAGGCACTCTTTATTATATCGGACGACGAATGCTTCGAGCGATTCGTCGTTCCTTCGCCAGATGTTCATGACGTCACACGAATCTAGTTCGTGGCGTCGCTGCTGGCAAAAATGTGCGAGGAACTTGGTACGCAAGTCCTCGAATGAATCCAGTGATCCCACTGGCAAAGAATCGAACCATGCCCTGGCCAGGCCCGTAAGGGTCTGGGGGAAAAAATTACACCAAGTGGGTTCGTCCCACTGGCCGTTGATGCCCGCGCCCATGAAGACGTTCATGTGGTCGTCCGGGTCGGTCGAACCACTGTATCTCCCAACGTTGAATGGGAACTTTGTCGTGGTGACATGGGCGTTGGCAATCCGCGGGCCGAACTTGGAATTTTCGGCCGCTGCCTTTGGCCTGTATGGTTCGTTCGCAGGGCGCTTTGCCGCCCTAAGGTATGTGTTGCGGGGATAACTGGGAGGAACATAGTCGCGTCCTCCTGGTCTGCTACTGGTGTCATGCGAATCACCGCGGTAGCTGTGGTCGTCAGGGTCGGTATGACCGTACCCTTCGGTGTATGGTTGTGGGCCCAATCGGCTCTGAATGCCTGGGCCGCGTCTGGAGGTTGATCGCCTCCTGTCCTCGCCATGGGGGCCAAGGCGGGTATGTACCGGTCCTCTGGTATGGGACCCGTATGAGGAATCATCCTCGTTGAGGGTGTGGACCGAACAGTAAGACGATCCCCGTTCTTCACGTCGGCTTCTTGAAGCCGGGCGTGAATGTATCCTGCCGTCGTATTGTAAAATACGCTCAACAGGGGTGTGCGGTGCTGGGGGAAGCCCAGCTCGTATATTCGCTTCAGTACAAGCGCGGTTGTATGCTGCAGTCAGCGTGGCTGCCTGCTGCTCGTACCAGGCATGAACGGTCATGCCTGGTGGGATCACAGATGGGAACTGTGATAAGTCATGTCCGAACATAAAGGAGGGGCTCCTTTGTGTGGACGTGCCAATGTGTCCGGGTTGGGAGGTCGAGGCATTGACCCCTACCGGGTTTGGGATTGGAGGATTTTGGTTATCCGCAGTGTTGTTTTGGTGATCAGTCATGATCGTGAGAGAGGAAAAAGGGATGGTTTAGAAAATGCTAAGAGTAGCGGTGGGCGCCAATGATGAAACAATGGTTAACCGGGCAGGGTTAACACACTGGTCTCGTCAGGAAGGGTTAATCCCTTCCTCTCGAGGATCGCTGGCTGGATCACCGGTGGTTGATCTCCTGCACAAGGAAACAAGCCGTGACTCGTAACAAGGAGGATGGGGTGGGGGGTGCTCCTTGTTACCACTCTCCGGCGTGAGAATCAGTAGTTTGCTTGGGAAGCAAAGTAAGATAGTAGTAGTAGTGAGAGAGTTGTGAGAAGATACCTCAAACCTGGTTTGGGGTTGGTATTTATAGCCGAGGAGTGAAGGAGGATGATGATGGATGGACTGACGACGTGCTGCACCCTTTCAGGTGTGTCAGGCTCGTCGGTTATGGAGGTTACGCCACGTCAGTCCATTGCTTACGTAGCTCTGACAGGTAACTGCTATTGGTGCCACTTGCACTGTGGTGTCAGTACCACTTGCTTGAGTACATAGGATGTGGTGCAAGCCGCATCGCTACGTGCGGTAACATCTGAAGTTACCGCGTCTCCTACTTGTGATCAAGGAATACGCGAGATGCGGTGCTAGCCGCATCGTCGTCTTGCCTGCATCCGTTGTCGTGACGAAAATGTCCGTATGGTGCGGTGTCAGCCGTACCGCTACGTTCATCTTCTTCTATGCCTAAGGTAAGGCTTTCCTGTATTGATAGAAGTGTTCGCTGGATGCGGTGCGATGCCGCATCGCTGTGAATACTTCCGTTTTCATACACCAGATGTGATGCTATGTCGCATCACTCTACCGTTCTCATGTTCCATGTAAGTCCTTCTTTGTTACTAGATAGATTGGATTCAACCCTTGTGTCGACGCGTTCCCGCATGGGCACAAGTAGGTTGTTAGTTAGTGGGGGTTTTGATAAGGGTAATGGTCACTCGCGGTCCATGCTGACGCGAGATCTGGGACCATACCCCTTCAATAGACCTGAGCGATTCGGCATACACCTTCTTTAACGAGAGCCCGGGAAAGGGTTGGACTTGTCCACCTAGAATGAAAATAGGAATTACCCTCACCGACAACCTCTTGCGTTCTCGCCTTAGTATAGGACAATTAAGGTATCTTAGGCACTTTGGGGTTGTTCCAACAAGTCAAGAGCCACCCGATATAGATTAGCTCCTTAGTAAAGACAAAACTTCATAAGACAGCTTTCCGACACGGGGTCGTGCCCGGCCAACACGCCCCCGTGTCCACCAAAAGATTCCCCTCTGATCAGAACGTCAGAATACGGACAAACTGTGTCAGAATTTCATCTGCACACGGGGCCGTGTCCAGCGGACACGGGGCCGTGTCCAGCAGGCTGTCGTTTTCTATAAATGCAGCCAAAAATCCTGCACATTTGGACCAACTTGGGGACAGAGATTTGAAGGAATCTTCTCTCAAACAATCCTAGGTAAGTCTAAAAGAAGTTTCCAACAACCCATCTTGTCCTTTCCTCTTCTAGACATTTCTTCTTCTTCATCTTTCTTCAAAAACTACCATGAAAAGTTTGAATTTTCAATCTTTGTGGTAGGGAACAATGAGTTTTGATCATAGAATCTTGGTAAAAAACATGTTATGTAACATTGTTTAAAGTTATTTACTGTCAAAAAGCTTGCATAAACTCAGAAAATAACTTAAAAACCCAAGATTCCTTGCTCCAAAATTCTGCAGAAACTGTTTCGTCATATAAACTGCTTTTGGTTTATTTTTCGTAGAATGGCGAGTGAAAACAGCGAAACATCATCCGTTCATTCCTCAAACAGCCGAAGGGGAAGGAGGCCTTCCGTTGAAGCTACACTTGTGCACTACGTGATAGCGCTAAGGGAAGCTCTCGACGAAATGACGTCAGTAGAGGAGGTCCTCATTGACCGTATTAACGATCTTACAATGGGACTTGAAAGCAGCTTCCAAGAGATTAACCTTTTGCACCAAAGGTTAAACATTTTGGTAGCACCCCCTATGGAACCAGTCCTTCCACAACAAGACTGGAACTTGGCACTCGGTGTTAACAACCCTACCGGGTGGGGAGACTTTCCCGCAGAACCTCCTATGGAAAACCCACAAGAAGTTCCAGCGGAAGTTGAAACTCCTCAAACCAATGCAAACGAGCCCTCTTTTCTCCTTCCAAGGGAGGTAGAGGAGTGGCTTGCCGACATATGAGGAGAACCGCACCCAAAAGGAGGAGTTTTACAACGCCTTATCTAACCAAGACAAGTATCTTCTTAGAAATTTTGCTAAATTAAAATAAAACATAGGGCTAGAACTCCATAAGTTTAATATCTATGTAATTTTTATGTAATGTCTCTCTATGATTTGCAATGTTATGATGGTTTTTATGATTGATGGTTGTTTTGAGAATAAAACACACTCATGGTGGTAATGGATGAAAAAGGGAACGAGAAAAAATGGAACCATGCACGAAGAACAGAGCAACCCGACAAAAATCTCCATCACAGAAGGCTCAACACGGGTCGTGCCCAACCAACACGGCCCCGTGCTGAGCCCCTGCAGAAAAATCACCCAGTTCAGGTAACTTGACACGGGCCGTGTTCAGCGGACACGCCCCCGTGTCCAGGCTTCAGTTTCAATTCTGTAATTTTTGTTACTGGCACTTGACCACGGGGCCGTGCCCGGTGAACACGGGGCCGTGTCCAGGATGCCAGTAACATAAATCTTTGCTTTTTAACACACTTTTATACATTCTAATCAACCAAAAATATTATTTTTGGACACATTGAGGACAATGTGTAATTTAAGTGTGGGGGGGATGCTAAAACCTTGAAATTTTGCAAAATCCTAAACACAAGCCTTACACAAAACTCTATTGGAACCGCTAAACACCCCAAATTTTTTTTCAAAAAAAAAAAAAACTTTTTCATTTTTTTTTATTATTTACTTGTCTTAGTTTAAGTTGGGAATAACAAGTTCTAAAAAGGTTATATTTTTACAAGTTTACAACCGATAGCGTCGTGATAAAAAAGGAACCAACATAAGAAAATTATGAAACGGTATAACAAGTCTAGTTTAAAATTCGATTATATATGCTTGGTCACATTAAAAACCCATTCCCACAAAAGTGAGTTTTGAGCCTTTATTGAGCATAAAAATACACATATTTAGATTAAATGCTCATTTTTCGTTTCTTGTGTGAATAGCCGCTCGGTCCTTACAAATCTAGAACTTGCCACGACGATACATTCCCGGTCCCTACCAACTTAAACCCAAGTAAGTAAATGATGGAGGCATTAGGACTAACCATTTTTTTTTCAAAACCATTATTTTTCATTTTTTTTTACCTACCCAAAATCCCCCTAGATAGCCCCTTTGAGCCTAAACCTTTCATTTCATTACCCCAAAACCCTTTTTACCCACCAAAAACCTTTTTATTTATTTTTTTTAGTAACAAGTTCGCTTTTTCGTAAAAATCGCCTTTTTATGTGACGAAAAAAATAAATAAATAAATAAATAAAAAAAAATATGATGATGAAGTCAAAAACAAACAAAAGCTATAAAAAGCTTGTTTGGAGAAATACTTCAAAAATAAAAAGTCACTAAAAATAAGGTACTTCACGAAAAACGACGCTTGTTACGATTTTCGCCCTTTTTACTAACCACTAACCAACCACCCACCTTTAAACCCAAGCCTTCACCCAAAAAGTCCTCTTGATATTTACAAAGGTAAAAAGTTAAAAAGGAGGAGGATTGATTGCTTGGCAAGCCTATGGAAAGACGTAAGTTCCGTGCCGCTCTCAAGTGATTCACTAAAATATACACCTTCGGCCGAGTGTTGAGTGATCTCCCGTGAGGTATGTGAACTTGTATATAAATGGAATTTTAATAAGGCATGCTATGCCCAAATAAGTAATTTATCTTATGAAAAGTTCAAAATAAATCATAACGAATAGGATTGTAAATAAATAAAAATAAAGCCTATAAAAACCTTGGATTCCCGACACTCTAGGACAAGCTAAAAAACTTCTCTTCTACCTATTCCATTTGGGAGTGTAAGCTACATATTAAAGAGTTTTGCTTGAGGACAAGCAAAAGTTCAAGTGTGGGGGTATTTGATGTGTGTAAAATGCAACATATAAATCACATCAATTAAGGCATAAAACTAACCCTTTTTAAGTACTAATGTTGGAAAAAGAGTGTTTTTGTCTTCCTTTTGTATTTTCAGGATGAAATGAGCTCAAAATCACAAAAGAAGCAAAAAGACAGCTAATTCTACCATAAATACAAGAAAAGGAACAAAAGTGGACTGCCCGGACCCTCAACGGCATCTCCCAAGGCAAAAGAGAAGAAACAGAGTCTGAACACGCCCCGTGTCCAGCGAACACGGGGGCGTGCCCAGGAAGCAGCAGAAAAGACAAACCAGTAGAAGTTTCCATTGCCCACCACAGGGCCGTGTCCAGCGAGCACGGGGGCGTGGTGAAAGTACAGCAGGCGCATTAATTGTAATTCGCAATTACAATTAATGAGGAGAGAGAGTGTCAGGCGGGCACGGGGCCGTGTCCAGCGGACACGGGGCCGTGTCCAGCCTTCTGTTCAGCCTATAAATAGAGGAGCTTGGCTTCATTCTCTCTCATCCCTTGGCACACCACCTCTCTCACACCTCATCCACCACCCACCACCACCATAACACCATCATCCACCACCATCATCCATTGTCCATCGTAGAGTGTGTGAGTCGTCTCGGGATCCAAGATTGATCGTAAGAGTTCTTGACAATCAAGGCCATGTTTGCCTAAGTCTCTTACATCACTTGGTGAAGACAAGTGTTTAGTATAATACTTTTTATTTTTAATCTTTTGCACTTTTTATTTGGTTTTGTATTAATGACTTTAATAACTAGTTACTTATGTTGAAGGTGATCTTTCCTTATCGTTTGTCCGTGGTGTCTTGGCATTATTTTACTGTCTATATAAAATAAAAGATTTTCACCATTCATATCTCCACGGTCTATATGGAGGTATGTTGGCTACCTGGTCGGGGGTTAAGGGAACGGTTTGGTAAGGGTCTTGCCCTTGTTCAGCGTTTAGAGGTCCTGCTTGGGACCTGGGTCAAATTTAGTAGGATCTCCTTCAATGCCCATAGGTATTGGATGGCGGGGATCCAAACTCTTTGACCCCCTCATAAGTTAACTACTATTAATACTATAACCCGGTTATTTAGGACTGTATCCCTGCTGACTCAGACTACTTAACCGAGGGTAACGTCACCGCCAAAAGCGGGGCCTACCATAATTTGCATTAATAACTTAATTCATTATCTTTCAATAATCCGACCCTTTAGGATTGTATCCTTGCTGACTCAAACTACTGGGTTGAGGGTAACGTCGCCTTCAAAAGAGGGGCCTACTACAATAACTAAGATAATCTCTTAAACAAGTGCAAAAGTGCGAAAATAATCAAAGGTTATACTAATACACGTGTCGGATCCAAGTGATTCATCTTGTCTATCTGTTTTTATTTTTATTTTTATTTTCAGCATTTAGTTAGTTTTTATTTTTCTTAGTTTAAAACATTTTTCTAACCTTTTTGATTTGATTAGACGTTGAGGATAAACCGGTATTAAAAGCTCTTGTGTCCTTGGACGACCTCGGTATCTTACCAACACTATACTACGTCCGCGATGGGTGCACTTGCCCATATGTGTGTTTAGTGTTAGTGAATATCGTGTTTTATAAATTTAAAACTTGGCTAAAAGTGTAAAAAGGGCTTAAATATACATCAAAAATATAACACACTTCACGCACATCAAAACTCATAATGTCCATACCTAGTCCTAAATGCAGTTTTAGGTATTTCTTCTTCTTGAACCTTTAATTGATGATATCCGGAGCGCAAGTCTATCTTAGAAAAATATTTAGCGCCTTGTAATTGATCGAAAAGATCATCAATCCTAGGTAATGGGTATCGATTCTTAATTGTAACCTTATTCAATTCTCTATAATCGATACACATTCTCATCGATCCATCTTTCTTTTTCACAAACAACTCCGGTGCACCCCAAGGAGATGAACTAGGTTGTATAAATCCTTTGCTTAGTAATTCATCTAATTGCTTCTTTAATTCTAACATTTCGGTAGGAGCTAATCGATAGGGTGCCTTGGCTATCGGTGTAGTTCCTGAAATTAGATGAATCCTAAATTCTACCTCCCTATCTGGTGGTAACCCAGGTAAATCTTCTGGAAATACATCTGGGTATTCTGAGACTACAGGGATTTCCTTAAGTTCTTTTCCTTTAGTACAAATGATTACTGAAATCATATATACTATTCCCTGCTTCCGTTCATAATTAGCAACTTTCATTACTGATATGAACTTTAGTGGCTTTCGAGGTTTATCTCCTGAAATCTTAATTATCTCTCCAGTAGGTGCTTGAATTTCTATAGAGTTTCTATCACAAATGATTTGAGCATGGTTGTCTGTTAACCAATCCATTCCTAACACAACATCAAACTCGGCTAATTTCATAGGCAATAGGTTTGCAGTAAATTTATGACCTAAGAGTTTTATTTCTACTTTTTGCAAAACCTGATGGATTTTGACTGAATTCCCATCTGCAGTTTCGACTGTAAAAATCTGCCTAACGGTAGTTAAAGGTAACTTAAGAGCTTGACAGAATGAAGTATTTATAAAACTTTGGTTTGCACCAGAGTCAAATAATACTTTTGCATAAATGTTGTGAACTAAAAACGTACCGGCTATCACATCCGGGATGAGTTCTGCTTCTTGAGTAGTTAGCTGGAATGCTCTGGCATTCTTCTTAGTAGCTCCTTCAGCTGCCTTGGGTTTGTTGTCTACTGGGTTAACTAACTTAGGACATTCTGGTTTGATATGTCCGGCTTCCCCACAATTGTAACAAATTATGGATTTCTTTCTGCAGTTTTCTTCCCGATGTCCTGTTGTTTTGCAAAAATTGCAAAGTTTGTTACATTTTCCAAAATGTTTCTTTTTGCAAATTTTGCAAAATGGCACAGTTGAAGGTTGCCCTGTTCCTCTTTTCTTGAAATTACTACTATTACCCATCCTAAATCCTTGGGTAATTTTCTGAGCTAATTCCTTCTTCCTATCTTCGTCTCGTGTGCGTATCAGTTCATCAGTTAAGGTGTTAGCTAATTCTACTCATCGTCAATAGTGCGAGGTCTCGCAGCCTTAACGATATTTCGAATTTCGCTAATTAATCCCCAAATATAGCGAGAAATGAGTACTGATTCTGGCGAAGCCAGGTTAGGTACTACTCTAGCATATTCAAAGAATGTCGAAGTATAACCACGACAATCCACACCTATCATCCGATGGGTTAGGAACTTATTTGCCATTTGTTCCTTTTCATACTCAGGACAGAATTTTCTTTCTACCAGACTCTTGAATTCTTCCCAAGTCATAGCATAAGCCCTATTTCTTCCTTTAGCTTGTAACACAGTGTTCCACCATTCCAGTGCTCCTTCTTTAAACAGATTCGATGCGTACATGACCTGATCATCTTTGGCACACTTACTTATTGCAATTACTGCTTCGGTTTTCTCAAACCAACGCAGCGATGCAGTTGCCCCTTCATTGCCTGCAAATTCAGTGGGTTTACAAGCAAGGAATTCTTTGAAAGTGCAACCAGGTGTTGTAGCTTTCTGTTTCTTAGGGAGCGGCGTGTGCTGGGATTCATTATCATGATTAACATGATTATGGCCACCGTTTATACTATTACTGAAGTTATCTTCAGTAGTACGTTTACTAGGAATGATATGTTGCGGTTCGATTGGACTTTTTACAGCAGCAACAAATGCTGGAATACCATTGGCTATCCCTTGAGCAACAATATTTTCAATATCTTGTCTAGTCATATATTGATCCCCTGGATGTTGCTCTGACTGATTAGCTTCATTTACCGGTTCATTACCATTATTAGCCATCTGATAATATATATTAATTAGTATATTGATAAATAGTAATTTATACACAAACACTCAGAAAATTCATAATGCACATAAAGTCAAAACTATCGATTTCTCGATTCCATTCCATATCCGTTATAGTATGCATCACTACACACAGATATTTTACAAAGTTTTATTTGGAGTTATGTTACAGACTGATTTCACTATTTACTATACTATTCCACAACCATAGTTTTACCATCTTCCTATCCCTCACCATTTGTTGTTCTAAAAACGCATTTCCCTTTCATCATATTTCCAAGCAATCTGTCCCCCTATCTCCCTGATTCTATTCCCTGCATCCATCAACTCTTCACCGAAATGGCGAAGTTCAGCCATATTCTCAGTGCTCATTGGTGGATTAGGTAGGGGTTCTGGATCGAATTGCGGAAAGAAGGAATAAGGGTTGTTGACAATATTTTGAAATTGCCAATCATTCGTCCACCATTCTTCCATTTCTACAGGTTGAGCGTGGACTATTGGGTCTGGGATTGCTGGTGCAAAATTCATAGGGAGTGGATTTTCACTAGGATAGGTAAAAACATTCATATTGACAGGCTGAATAGTTTCACAGTTTGCCAATAGAAAATCTATTTTATCCTGAAAAGTTATTCCCTGGTTTTGGCTTTGATTGGAGCTCTCTCCGGATTTCTATCTGAGTTGGTCTAGAACCTTGTCCTACTTCCATTTCTATTTCCTTAGAATATTCCTCAAACTGTATTTCCATTTGCCTAGAATCTTTCCTAACTTCAGTTTCCATCTCTTGTTGTTTAGAACTCTCCTTGATTACAATTTCTTTTTCTTTTTCTAAAGGGTTGTTTATTTTAGGAAGTTTCGGAACTGGCTTTTTCCTACGAATACGACTACCCCATACATAATTCTTCTTTTTCTTTCGTTTTGGCTTTGTCAAAGGTGGAGCATGGAATTCTACAGGTTGGTCCACATCAGCAAAGTATCCAGTAAACTCTTGGGAAACTTCTATATTCACCGAGTAAAGATTGAGGTTCTGAAAAGCTTCAGATATCTCGCTCATGCTGTGTAGCATATATGCAAAATGCACAGAAATGCTAAGTTAAAACTTTGGAACAAAGTTTAACAAATAAACATCAAAGTTTTATTGCACATTATTTGTACAAAATACAAGAAAGAACACACACTCAGCTTTATTTATCTACTTACTGAGAAGTACTAGTACTAGATTTAGAGTACTTTAAAGATTTGCATTTTCCTCTACAGTAGCTAGCATATACAAATTTGTCCATTTATCATCTAACTTATCTTCCCACGGTGATTTATTAATTATCTCCTGGGTTTCCTTTTTAATCCTCTTTTCTCGGATTTGCTCCTTACTTTTCTTAATAATCATACTCCTTTTTCTAGGAGAAAGTGGGTTTTCATACTGTGCTTTACGCACAAATATTCCTTCTTCAGGAATTGTAGGGAGCTTTGAAAATTTAGTTTTGGATGAACTTCCCTCTTCGTAGACTGACCTATCTAGTTTAAGATAGATATCTTGCAACTTTTGCTTACCCATACTGTAACTAACAAATAGTCAATTAAAAACACATAATCACATAACGGTAATCAGGAAAGATTAAGTATCTGTTAAATACTTAATTAGCTTAACTCAGTGGCTCTGATACCACCTTATTTCTGTCACGCCCCCGACCCGGTTTGACCCGTTTCAGGAGCCGCGGGACAGAAATCCCGTGATATTTATTTATGTGACTTTAGCAGCGGAAATTTTTAACATCAGGATCGTTGTAAAGCTAAAACTTTTCCCGATTATTTTATTTCACAATTCGGGATAAACCCCGATAATTTACAATACATAAGTTTTAGTGATAAATCCTTATTTCAAAACATATTTCTTTATTTTATACTGAGCCACTATTTTAAGCTTGAAATGCTCCTCAGCACTTTTCCTGATTTACAGTAGATCACCTGAAACATGTTTGAAAAAGGTTTTGTCAGCGGGGAAATACTGAGTGAATCATTCTATTTACTGAAAACGACACATTTGTTATAATTTACAGTGTCAAGAGTTTTTACATATGTTTATTATCAACCAACTTTCAAGAATAGGTATTTGTCACAGACCAGCTCTGTGACTGTGGTCATATCACCATTGGCTGTCCCAATGAGTGACGTATATCACTTATTTTTAGGCTCGCCCACCTAATGTGAATGAAACAATAATAATACTGTGCACAATACCCCACATACCGGCTGTAATTTGGTGATTACATAAACTTAATCACTGTAATTATAACTCTGAAAAATGATTTGGAGTATTGTAAAACATTTGATAAAAAGAGAATGACTCACATTGCAGATTTAGTGTGGATAGAATATGATTTTAGCCCTGTTAACCTAATTTTAACAATAATGCACACAAAACAGGGTTAGTGATCAATACAGCAGTTACGATAACTCACAAGATCAAATTCTCACAATGAACGACAAAGTGCGATACTTAAACTCATTCATCGAATTAACGACGAACGACAAAGTATAACCCTAATGTGGGCGGCACTTAAACATTCTTTGGATATATTGATCTCGGAAAATGAATCGTAATAGCGATCGAGTAATTACCCTGTTCCGCGGCAGCGATTCGAGTGCGGTGTGTGTTTATTTTGTAGTATACTGACTCTAATTCGACGCACAGACAGCAATTGAACGTCGCTTTCATTCCAAAATTCAAGTCCCAATGTTGGCTATTTATAGCCAGAAAGTAGCATCTCTTACGGACCGTATGACTTAACCCTTACGGTCCGTAAAGGATGTGGTTAGGCTTACGGTCCGTATGGACCTACCCTTACGGTCCGTAAAGGGTGCAGTCTATTTCCCTAGCCTAGCTGGTTTCGGGACTAGCTTAGCTGAATCATCAAACTTTCGTTTTTCAATTGTGACAACGATTTAAATAGATAAATATCAATTAGGGTTTAACCCCCCCCTTAGTTTTAGGGGCCCTGATCCTGATTCCGATTGTTCCGGAAATTTTAGGGTTAGTGCGGAATTACTTGGGTGTCTCAATTAGGGTTTCCTTATTGACTAATTATCATTCTAATTATTAATTTTTAATGAGAGTTGTTACAGATCATATATAGAATCATACGTCACGTAAACAGTTAATCGTTTTCACGTAATTCATTCGTCACACCTTTGCTTTCACATTTCAGTCTAACATGGAGGTTAACATATTTGTCACTGTTAACATACTTCGTATATTCAACGGCGTTGATAAACTTAACAAGTTTAACTGAGTTAGCGGCTTAAGAAAGTGACATACACATCTTATCAGATTCAATCATTATTTAATACACATTCATGGCCTCATATTAAACACACATCAGAATCAGACAGGGCCTTGCCCTTCATAAAAACTCAGACAAGTGTGGGGGGGGGGTTTCCCCTGTTCAAAACTCGGACATAAGTGTTGGGGTTCATCCCCTTTTAAAATCGGATAGATTCATGGGGGGTTTGGGGTTAAACTTCGGACCAAAGGGGGTGGGGGTTCAAAAGTCGGACCAAGTGAGGTTTGGGCCACAAAGTCGGACAACATGGGGTCACAAAGGTCGGACATGGCAATGCCCCTTAAAAACTCGGACAAGGTGTTTAGGCTATAAAATTCGGACATGTGACAAGGAATAAAACTTGGACATATGGTCTTGGGTTAAAAGTCAGACCCTTAGCTCTTATCTTAAAGGTCGGATCCTTGTGTTATCACAAAACTCGGACCATGAGTGAACAAGGAAACTCAGACAATGATTACAAACAAACTCGGACCCCCTTATCTTTCCAAAAGTCGGACAACAATTAGAATTCAATGTCAAACCCATATGAGTTTAATTAAAGTTCGGACCCTTCACAATGTTATAAAACTCAGACAATATTCTATATCATAAAGGTCGGACATGTAACATGTGACAACTCGGAATTTAGAACCTTTCTTGTATCTTGATGTAACTTGCTTGAAACATTTCGTGACTAGTAACTTGTTAATGTGATAACATAAGTGAACATTTTATGTGACTATGTGCTTGCTTGTACGTATGGTATATATGTATGTATATTACGTGAGCCGAGAACCCGACTCGAGACCATGAGGTCTCGAGTGAACAGTATAGCCGGTTGGGCCTTTGGGCCGCAAACCCCCTTTTAACCGATTCCTAAGCCCTTTAGGGTGCATTGTGAAACAAGTATATATATTATGCTTGTAACCATCCTTGCCATTTTCTTGGGCAACCAACACACCCACACTCTCACTTCTTCCCTCCCTCACTAAAACCCTCAAGACACAAACACTTCATCATTCTCGGATCTTTGGACGCTTGGAGCGGCTCACACTCAATCGGTTAGAAGCCACACACACACCCCTCACCAACCGGTTAGTATTTATGGCGTTTAGATTGATGTTTGTTGTTGTTAGATGATAAAAGGGATGATAGGATGTTTATTGTGTTTGAATGTTAGTGTTTGCACAATGTTCTTAATGTATATGATGTTCTAATATGTATAATGTTGATAATCGAGTAATATGTCTTGATTTCGGATATATATTGCATGATGGGTTATGGCATCTTGTGTCTAAATGTGATTTAAACCACTTATGATGATGAACATGAAACCGGGTTGCACTTGTTATGTAATCGGATTTGTATAAAAACCGACTTGTGTGTTGTGCTAAGTGTTTTGATGCTTGTTCATAATTTGGTAGAATAAGGGTTGTTTATGCTTTGAATAAATGAAGAACTTAATGTTTGTGTTATGAATATATGATGAACATGACTTGAATATATGAAGAACTTGTTGAATATGATATGAATGTGGTTTGAATGTTTGAAATCTGAATTGTTTGATCCGTTTTTGGTAATGTTTAGACAAGAAAACATGTTTAAGTGGATAGTACACAAATAGGGTGCATGCAATTGGAATTCTATTGGATAGTACAACTGTGCAGAATCAGCAACTGTTGGGGAGTCGAGACCCCTGGTTGCGACTCGAAACCTCAGGTTACGACATCGGTTGCGAGTCAAGAACGCCTGGTTGCGACTCGCAACCACAGCATGATGAACTGAGACCACAGGTTGCGACACAGGTCACGAGTCCCGTTGCGACTCGAGACCATAACATGACAAGCCGAGACCACGGTTGCGACATAGGTTGCGACTCGCAACCACCTATGATCAACACAAACAGCATGACTCGAAACCATACTTGCGAGTCCGGTTACGACTCGAGACCAAAAGCAGCACAACCCGAGACCGGGGTTGCGAGTCTTGTTGCGACTCGAGACCTTGTAGACTCCCACTCGAGACCACGCATGCTGGGCTTGCATAGTCATGGGCCTAAGTTAGTGGGCCGGGCTTATGGACTTCCGTATTACTATTTGACGCGTGGTTTTGGGCCTGTTAATACGAGCCCAACCGTTGGGCCTTACACTTGGACTTTGGGTTGTACCTAATTGTTAACTGTGAAACTTGTGGTGAACTATCAATGAACTGCCATGCTAGAACTTGTATGCCATGATCATTACATGCGTGTGAATACGTGTAGTTATACGTGAAACGCTTGGATTGAACCTGACTAAAACGGTATCTATGTTAGGACGTAATTGACTGCTTGCGACTTGATTGACCTTTCTGTGTTACTACCGAGCAAACCAAGGTGAGTTCACACCCTCTACAAAGCATGGGATTCCCTGGGTTGGAAACGGGGTTAAGGAACGTGGATTCCTCGTCCTCCTTGGGTAGGACGGCAGTGGTTCAGGAATGTGATTCCTCGTCCGGACGGACGGATAACTCGTACTAGACTAAAACTCTATCACGAAGTCCCTCCTTTTTGTATCGACTTAATCGCCGGGCCAATGGCGAGCGGGTCATTAGTTAGATAGCGCTATTTAGGTCTGACAAACCTCACACCGTGCCGCAGAGGACGGGCGTGAACTAATGGATCTGGGGCACGTCAATGATGATAGACATTGATGGTTTTCAGGGCACATAAACATGACTACAGTCAGCAGTCGATATGGTAACGAGTCTAGTGTACGCATGGGGTAGCCCCCACGGCCGAAATGCCTGATAACTAACATGGGGTAGCCCCCACGGCTGGAATGCCGGAGTAACTGGGAATGAACAAGTCACGTTTTTAAACTATGGGGTAACCCCCACGGCAGGATGCCAGTTAAAGGAAACTGTTTTCGAAACAACTAAAACGAACACCCAACTGTGAACTCACTCAACTAGTTGTTGACTCGTTACTACATGCTTTGCAGGACCATAGGTACTCAGCTGGAGCTTGCATGGAGGAGAGTCGTTGTGGGACACGGATGGCTGCGTGCCATGTTCTATTTGAAAACATTTGAACTTATGTTATAACTTTAAACTTATGCTTCCGCTTACAACTTAAACTTGGTTTCGTTAGAACACCAATCGTATTGGTTAAACTTTTATGATTATTTATATGCTTGTTCAGTATGATTGGTGGCTGGGTCCTGGTCAGTCACGCCTCCAAGCGGTAGTACTCCGCAGGTGGGATTTTGGGGGTGTGACAGATTGGTATCAGAGCCATTGGTTATAGTGAACTAGGTTTTAATAAAGGAGAAACGTTTTTGTTAAAACCAGACTATAACCGGTTTAGTGCTCAACGGTCCACAACGACACTTCACTCCGCATGCAAGGCTCGACACTCTAGGTAATATGATGTGCGTATATTGCCTACTTGTTAGTTACATAAGTACATTGCTCATGGTATACTTGATTAGTATAACTACTATTGTTTGAACACGTGCGTGCTTACTCTGTCCTACTATCGTACTTTCGCGAACCTCTCTCACTCGTATTACTCTTGATATGAAGAATCATGTCTGGACGCGTTAACATGACACAAGCCCAGTTGACGGCTTTGATCAACGAACGAGTTGCCGCAGCACTTGCAGCTGCACACGCAGGAGGTCAATATGCTCAGGCACCGGTGTGCACTTTTAAGACCTTTATGGACTGTCGACCCACTACTTTTAGCGGAACTGAAGGAGCTGTAGGTCTCCTACACTGGTTTGAGAAACTAGAATCTGTGTTCGAAATGTGTGAATGCCCTGAAGCGCGCAGGGTGAAGTATGCTACTGGTACTCTCGAGGGTTTGGCCCTCACGTGGTGGAATGCTCAAGTGCAAATGCTGGGGTTGGTTGCTGCCAACGCCACCCCATGGGAGAATTTCAAGGAAATGATCAGGGAGGAATACTGCAGTCGTGATGACATTCATAAGTTGGAAGATGAGTTCTACAACCTCAAGATGACGGGGTCAGAGATTTAGGCGTATACTAAGAGATCGCATGAGCTTGCCTTGTTGTGTCCTACTATGGTGGACCCTCCGTATAAGCGAATTGAACTCTATCTCAAGGGCTTGGTGCCAGAGATCCAAAGTCATGTGACTTCAGCAAACTTGACCACTATCCAGCAGGTTGTTCAGTTGGCTCACCGTCTTACTGATCAGGCGGTGGAGCAGAACAAGTTACCAAAGCGCATAGGTGCTGCAACTACTTCTGGTACCTCTAGTGAGAACAAACGGAAATGGGATGGAACTTCAAGCAAGGGTTCAACTTCTGTGCAATCTCAGTCTCAGCAGAGAAAGACTGACGACCACAAGAGCCCCAGTCAGCAATCGTCTGGTGGTCAAAGTCATGGCGGGTACAAGGGGAATCACCCCAAATGCAATCGCTGCAACTTACACCACAGTGGGCCATGCACCAGGGGCAACTGTCATCGGTGCAACAAGCCTGGTCATGTTGCAAAGGATTGCAGGAGCGCATATCCCGCCAATCAGAATCGTCAGCAACCTCAGCAGAACCAGCGACAGCAGCAGGGTAACAACAAAGGGTGCTTTCAGTGTGGAGCTGAAGGCCACTTCAAGAAAGATTGTCCCCAACTGAACCAGAACAACAACAACAACAATCAGGGGAATGGTAACAATGGGAACCACAACAACAACAATGGTGTTAGGGGACGAGTGTTCGTGATTGGTCAAGGTGAAGCAAGGAATGATCCCAACGTGGTGACGGGTAAGTTCCTTCTCGACGACTTTTATGTTACAGTCTTATTTGATTCGGGTGCCGATACTAGCTATGTGTCACTAGAAGTTAGTAGAATGCTTAAACGTGTTCCCACACACCTGAGCGACAAGCACACTGTAGAGCTAGCAAATGGTAAGAGCTTGGAAGCCTCGCACGTAGTCAAGGGTTGCCAACTTATTCTCGCTAACCAGACCTTCTCTATGGACCTTATTCCTATCGCCTTGGGTAGTTTCGACGTTGTCATTGGGATGGATTGGTTATCCCAACACCGAGCAGAGATTCTTTGCAACGAGAAGATCGTTCGTATTCCTGGTTTAGGTAGTGAACCACTCATGATTCGTGGCGACAAGAGAAGTGCTGTTGAGAACATCATCTCTCTTCTTAAGGCCCAGAAGTGCTTACAAAAGGGCCACACTGCGATTTTGGCTCTAGTTACTGATACCACAGAGAAGGAGAAGAAGCTAGAAGATTTTCCAGTTGTACGTGACTATCCGGAGGTATTCCCTGAGGAATTACCTGGTCTTCCGCCCCATCGCCAAGTCGAGTTTCAGATTGAACTAGCTCCTGGAGCTGCGCCTATAGCACGTGCACCTTATCGTTTGGCTCCATCAGAGTTGGAAGAACTCTCCACGCAACTACAAGAACTCCTGGATAAAGGTTTCATTCGTCCTAGTTCATCGCCTTGGGGAGCTCCAGTACTATTTGTGAAGAAGAAGGACGGTACCTTCAGAATGTGTATCGACTATCGTGAACTCAACAAGGTAACTGTGAAGAACCGTTATCCTCTGCCGCGTATTGACGACTTGTTCGACCAGTTGCAGGGGTCGAGCTACTATTCAAAGATCGATCTGAGATCGGGATATCACCAGCTGAGAGTTCGACAAGAGGATGTCTCTAAGACAGCCTTTAGGACTCGATATGGGCACTATGAGTTTTTGGTCATGCCGTTTGGGCTGACAAACGCACCCGCAGTTTTCATGGACTTGATGAACCGAGTTTGCAAGCCCTACCTGGACAAGTTCGTTATAGTCTTCATCGACGACATCCTGATCTATTCTAAGAGTAAAGAGGAGCACGAACAGCATCTGCGGCTTATTTTGGAACTCCTTCGAACAGAACAGCTTTACGCAAAGTTTTCGAAATGCGACTTCTGGCTTCGCGAAGTCCATTTCTTAGGGCATGTGGTGAACAAGGATGGGATTCACGTTGATCCATCCAAGGTAGACGCTATTAAGAACTGGCCTGCGCCTCGCACACCAAAGGAAATTCGTCAATTCTTGGGATTGGCAGGTTAATACAGGAGATTCATTAAGGATTTTTCTAAGATCGTGCAGCCTCTCACCTTACTAACGCAGAAAGGCGTTGTTTATCATTGGGGAAATGCATAAGAGTTAGCTTTTCAGCATCTAAAGGATAGACTTTGTAGTGCACCTATCCTTTCACTGCCAGAGGGCACAGAAGATTTTGTGGTTTATTGTGATGCATCAATTCAAGGTCTTGGTTGTGTATTGATGCAACGAGATAAGGTCATAGCTTACGCCTCACGCCAACTCAAAGTTCACGAGAAGAACTACACGACGCATGATTTAGAGCTGGGAGCTGTTGTTTTCGCACTTAAGTTATGGCGGCATTACCTATACGGAACCAAGTGCGCCATCTACACCGACCACAGGAGCCTAGAGCACATATTCAAGCAGAAGGAACTGAATATGCGGCAACGACGATGGGTCGAATTACTGAATGACTACGAGTGCTCTATCAGGTATCACCCGGGCAAGGCCAATGTTGTGGCTGATGCCCTCAGTCGAAAGGACACTGCGCCTAAGCGCGTAAGAGCTCTACAACTCACGATACATTCTAGTCTACCTTCGCAAATACGAGCTGCTCAGATAGAAGCACTGAAACCAGAAAACGTTAGAGCTGAAGCCCTACGCGGGTCAAGGCAACGCTTAGAACAGAAGGAAGACGGTGCTTACTACGTAACAGGACGCATTTGGGTCCCACTCTATGGCGACTTACGAGAACTTGTGATGGATGAAGCACACAAATCTCGCTACTCGGTACACCCTGGTTCGGACAAGATGTACCATGATATTAAAACTACGTATTGGTGGCCTAGCATGAAGGCCCACATAGCAACTTATGTCAGCAAGTGTTTGACTTGTGCACGAGTCAAGACGGAATATCAGAAACCCTCAGGTTTACTGCAACAACCAGAGATACCGCAATGGAAATGGGAGCAAATTTCCATGGATTTCGTTACTAGCCTACCAAGATCTCAGCGCGGAAACGATACTATCTGGGTGATCGTGGATCGACTCACAAAATCCGCACACTTTCTGGCAATTAAGGAGACGGATAAGTTCTCCACTTTAGCGGAAATATACCTCAAGGAAGTTGTTTCGAGGCACGGGGTGCCCACCTCTATCATCTCTGATCGAGATGCACGTTTTACTTCGGAACTGTGGCAGGCAATGCACAAGTCTTTTGGCTCACGTCTAGATATGAGCACAGCGTATCACCCACAGACGGACGGGCAGTCCGAGCGCACTATCCAGACATTAGAAGACATGCTTCGCGCCTGTGTAATCGACTTTGGCAACAGCTGGGAAAGGCATCTGCCACTCGTGGAATTCTCGTATAATAACAGCTACCACACTAGCATTAAAGCTGCTCCGTTTGAGGCATTGTACGGACGTAAATGCCGGTCACCTCTTTGTTGGGCAGAGGTGGGGGATAGTCAAATCACTGGTCCAGAACATGTGGTAGACACTACTGAGCGGATTGCTCAAATACGACAACGCATGGCGGCCGCTCGTGACCGTCAGAAGGCCTACGCCGATAAGGGCAGGAAACCACTTGAGCTCCAGGTTGGGGAGCGGGTATTACTCAAAGTTTCACCCTGGAAGGGTGTGGTTCGTTTTGGTAAACGGGGCAAACTCAACCCACGATACGTTAGACCTTTTGAAATCATTAAGAAAATAGGCAAGGTGGCCTACAGACTGAACTTACCAGCAGAACTCGGTGCAGTTCACAACGTTTTCCATGTGTCGAATCTGAAGAAGTGTCTGTCAGATGAGACCCACGTGGTTCCTCTGAAGGAACTCACGATCGACGAACAGTTGAAGTTCGTCGAGAAACCAGTCGAAATCACGGACCGGGATGTTAAGGTCCTCAAGAGCACTAGAATACCTCTCGTTCGAGTTCGTTGGAACTCACGTCGCGGCCCAGAGTTCACCTGGGAGCGCGAAGATCGGATGAAACAAAAGTATCCCCAATTGTTTGCAAACGGTGCGACCACTACTGAGGCTGAAGCTACGGAATTTCGAGACGAAATTCCAGATCAACGGGGGGTGGATGTGACACCCCAGGAAAACCGGGAAAACCATGCAACTTAACTAGCTTCCTCAGTGAGTGCCATCAAATTTCGGGACGAAATTTCTTTCAACTTGGGGATGATGTGACAACTCGGAATTTAGAACCTTTCTTGTATCTTGATGTAACTTGCTTGAAACATTTCGTTACTAGTAACTTGTTAATGTGATAACATAAGTGAACATTTTATGTGACTATGTGCTTGCTTGTACGTATGGTATATATGTATGTATATTACGTGAGCCGAGAACCCGACTCGAGACCATGAGGTCTCGAGTGAACAGTATAGCCGGTTGGGCCTTTGGGCCGCAAACCCCCTTTTAACCGATTCCTAAGCCCTTTAGGGTGCATTGTGAAACAAGTATATATATTATGCTTGTAACCATCCTTGCCATTTTCTTGGGCAACCAACACACCCACACTCTCACTTCTTCCCTCCCTCACTAAAACCCTCAAGACACAAACACTTCATCATTCTCGGATCTTTGGACGCTTGGAGCGGCTCACACTCAATCGGTTAGAAGCCACACACACACCCCTCACCAACCGGTTAGTATTTATGGCGTTTAGATTGATGTTTGTTGTTGTTAGATGATAAAAGGGATGATAGGATGTTTATTGTGTTTGAATGTTAGTGTTTGCACAATGTTCTTAATGTATATGATGTTCTAATATGTATAATGTTGATAATCGAGTAATATGTCTTGATTTCGGATATATATTGCATGATGGGTTATGGCATCTTGTGTCTAAATGTGATTTAAACCACTTATGATGATGAACATGAAACCGGGTTGCACTTGTTATGTAATCGGATTTGTATAAAAACCGACTTGTGTGTTGTGCTAAGTGTTTTGATGCTTGTTCATAATTTGGTAGAATAAGGGTTGTTTATGCTTTGAATAAATGAAGAACTTAATGTTTGTGTTATGAATATATGATGAACATGACTTGAATATATGAAGAACTTGTTGAATATGATATGAATGTGGTTTGAATGTTTGAAATCTGAATTGTTTGATACGTTTTTGGTAATGTTTAGACAAGAAAACATGTTTAAGTGGATAGTACACAAATAGGGTGCATGCAATTGGAATTCTATTGGATAGTACAACTGTGCAGAATCAGCAACTGTTGGGGAGTCGAGACCCCTGGTTGCGACTCGAAACCTCAGGTTACGACATCGGTTGCGAGTCAAGAACGCCTGGTTGCGACTCGCAACCACAGCATGATGAACCGAGACCACAGGTTGCGACACAGGTCACGAGTCCCGTTGCGACTCGAGACCATAACATGACAAGCCGAGACCACGGTTGCGACATAGGTTGCGACTCGCAACCACCTATGATCAACACAAACAGCATGACTCGAAACCATACTTGCGAGTCCGGTTACGACTCGAGACCAAAAGCAGCACAACCCGAGACCGGGGTTGCGAGTCTTGTTGCGACTCGAGACCTTGTAGACTCCCACTCGAGACCACGCATGCTGGGCTTGCATAGTCATGGGCCTAAGTTAGTGGGCCGGGCTTATGGACTTCCGTATTACTATTTGACGCGTGGTTTTGGGCCTGTTAATACGAGCCCAACCGTTGGGCCTTACACTTGGACTTTGGGTTGTACCTAATTGTTAACTGTGAAACTTGTGGTGAACTATCAATGAACTGCCATGCTAGAACTTGTATGCCATGATCATTACATGCGTGTGAATACGTGTAGTTATACGTGAAACGCTTGGATTGAACCTGACTTAAACGGTATCTATGTTAGGACGTAATTGACTGCTTGCGACTTGATTGACCTTTCTGTGTTACTACCGAGCAAACCAAGGTGAGTTCACACCCTCTACAAAGCATGGGATTCCCTGGGTTGGGAACGGGGTTAAGGAACGTGGATTCCTCGTCCTCCTTGGGTAGGACGGCAGTGGTTCAGGAATGTGATTCCTCGTCCGGACGGACGGATAACTCGTACTAGACTAAAACTCTATCACGAAGTCCCTCCTTTTTGTATCGACTTAATCGCCGGGCCAATGGCGAGCGGGTCATTAGTTAGATAGCGCTATTTAGGTCTGACAAACCTCACACCGTGCCGCAGAGGACGGGCGTGAACTAATGGATCTGGGGCACGTCAATGATGATAGACATTGATGGTTTTCAGGGCACATAAACATGACTACAGTCAGCAGTCGATATGGTAACGAGTCTAGTGTACGCATGGGGTAGCCCCCACGGCCGAAATGCCTGATAACTAACATGGGGTAGCCCCCACGGCTGGAATGCCGGAGTAACTGGGAATGAACAAGTCACGTTTTTAAACTATGGGGTAACCCCCACGGCAGGATGCCAGTTAAAGGAAACTGTTTTCGAAACAACTAAAACGAACACCCAACTGTGAACTCACTCAACTAGTTGTTGACTCGTTACTACATGCTTTGCAGGACCATAGGTACTCAGCTGGAGCTTGCATGGAGGAGAGTCGTTGTGGGACACGGATGGCTGCGTGCCATGTTCTATTTGAAAACATTTGAACTTATGTTATAACTTTAAACTTATGCTTCCGCTTACAACTTAAACTTGGTTTCGTTAGAACACCAATCGTATTGGTTAAACTTTTATGATTATTTATATGCTTGTTCAGTATGATTGGTGGCTGGGTCCTGGTCAGTCACGCCTCCAAGCGGTAGTACTCCGCAGGTGGGATTTTGGTGGTGTGACATAACAGGTCATAAAACTCTGACAGATAATCAAACATACGAATGTTCACTTCACAGAGATTGTATCAGTTACGTTTTATGTTCTCATACGATCGTGGAACCCTAATTACCTATTTTTGCATTCTGTCTAGCAGCAATTCAATTACCAATTCAATCATCCTAACATGTCTTGTGTCTTAACATCAGACAATTGGTCATACACTAATCAACAACATTTCTAAATCATTAGAACTTAATCAAAAACCACAGAAGTATCATATGAAAGCTAGGGTTTTCATGAATACATAATCAAGAATCAAGAATTGATACAATTAATCAATCAATAAACAATAATCATTTACCTTGTGTTGATTCTAGAGAAAATGTTGAAATCGAAAGTGATGAATAGCTTGCCAATGATGATGTGATGATTGCCAGAGAAAACCAAAGAATGAAAGTACGTGCTTTGATTTCTTGTGTGAGGTTTAGTGAAGGATTAGGGTTAAGTATAGTTTAATTTTCACTAATTACTCTACACACCCTGAATTACTATATCTTACACAAGTACACCATCTCACATCAATTTCACAGTTTCACCACCAAGTTCACATATTTGACAAGTCTATCACAATTAACACATAACCATGCACAAACACACAATACACTTCATTGAATCAAAACGTATACAATTCCATAGCAATCAATTGTGCAAATAACCAACTAAACAATACATGAACGTGCAATAAATGCGAAATAGAAATCTTGGAAATTCGAGTTGTCACACCAACCATCTTGGATACTTGACCTCTCGAATCATACCTGCTTGGAGTAACTTTTCTACCTCCTCCGGGATAATGGCATTTCTCTCTGGTGCAAACTTCCTCCTCTTTTGATGGATTGGTTTGAATGACCTGTCAATGCCAAGTTTATGAGTAATTACATCTTTAGATATACCTGTCATATCTTCGTGTTTCCATGCAAAGGTAGATTTTCTTCTCTTGAGGAAGGATAGCAAATCCTCTTCTATTTTGCTAAGGATCCCTGATCCTATGTAAATCTTGGATTTAGGATCATGAGGATCCATAAGGATTTCTTTTACATCCTGCTCTGTTGCCTCCAAGACATCCCTTGGAGGATACTTTAATTGCTATTGTTCTCTAGGCCTTGAGGCTGGTTTCATTGATGATGTGTAGCAATTCTTAGCCTCTTGCTAATCGCTCTCAATTTTCACCACCCCCCCCCATGGACTAGGAAGCTTCACACATTGATGATAAGTGGATGGGACTGCCTTCATGTCATGTATCCAAGGCCTGCCAAGGATAACGTTACAACAGGATAAGCAATCTATAACACAAAATTTTTGATAAGAATCTAATCCTTCGATATAAATTGGGAGTTTGATGTCCCCCAAAGTATTCTTGGTCTCCCCACTAAATCCCACAAGCACTGAGGATCTTGGTATAATGTCGGATTAAGGAATATTCATCTTCTTAAGGACATCAAGCTGGATGATGTTCACAGAGCTTCCTCCATCTATAAGGATCCTGCGAACAAAATGGTTAGATATAAAAAGAGTAATAACGAGACCATCATGATGAGGATCCTGAATGTCAACGCGATCATCCTCATCAAAAGTTATGATTTTGTCTTTGGTAACACTGGATGTTCGGATGGGTCTGTCTCCATTATCCGTCTTGGTTTCTTTAGCATGTCTTTTGGCTGCTGAAAATGAAGTACCACAAATGTATGATCCTCCGGATATAAAGTTTCTAACTTGTGCATCTGCTGGAGGAGCTGGAGCTTTTTCTGGGATCCTTTCAGGATCCTAGGTTCTTGACTTCTTTCGCCCCAAAAGTTCCTTTAGGTGCCCCTTGCTTAACAGGTAACCAATTTCTTTCCTTAGTGCAATGCACTCTTCAGTGAGATGCTCAAAACCCTCGTGGTATGCACACCATTTTGATTTGTCTTTTGTGGCAGCTGGTTTATCACTTTTTCTTGGCCACCTAGCTTTCTCACCTAAATTCTGCATTGCAAGGATTAGTTCATTGTTATCAACAGAAAAACAATATTCAGAAATTAGAGGATAATCTTCATCATCCTCTTCTTGTTCTACTGCATGCACATTCTGGTTATCAGACTTGTTGTAGGATTTGAACTTGTTATTCTTGAAATAGGATCCTTGCTTTTCCTGTTTCGAGGATCCTGCTAGTCTCTCCTAGATCCTTTTGTCATCCTCTAATCGGATGAACCTAAGGGCCCTGGTTCTTACTTCATCGAGATTCCTGCATGGGGTCATAACAAGATCATCATAAAATAACGAATCCTTAAGCAAACCCATTTTAAAGGCTTCTATAGCCGTGGCTATATCCAGGTTAGGGATATCTAAGGATTCTTTACTAAACTTAGTGATATAGCCTCTAAGTGATTCATTTTGACCTTGAGTTACCCTATATAAATCACTAGTTAAGCGTTCAAACTTTCTACTACAAGAAAATTGATTATTAAACAGGTTAACTAGATTAGCAAATGAAGTAATAGAGTAGGGGGGAAGACTTAGCAGCCATTTAAGAGCTGATCCTGTGAGAGTGGATCCAAAACCCTTGCATAGAAATGCTTCTTTTAACCTCTCTAGGATGGGATTAATCTCCATCCTTTCTCTGTATTGAGCCACGTGTTCTTCAGGATCTGCTGAGCCATCATATAACTTCATGGTTGGTATCTGGAACCTTTTGGGTATCTCAGCATCACAAATAGGTGGTGCAAAATGAGATATCTTATGGCTCCCATCTGCAATTTCTAGAATAGGCTTAACCACCCCTGGAACACTGGATATCATATCCTTGAGCTTTTGTAACTCCCTAGCCATAGCTTGATTAATACCTGTATCCTGCATAAGGCCATGGTTAGTGTCACACCCCGACCACGTGGCGGAATCGTCGGGGAGTGTTGTGACAGAATCATTGTTTCATAACACATGGAAATTTAAAATATTGTTTTATTGATTAAAAGAGTTACAATGTCTTAACAAACAAATAAGTATAACATAATTAACTAGTCTTGCATCTTTTATTGTCACTAAGGCCCAAGTCCGCCTAAGTGTATCTTGATCAATCCTATGCTTCATCTCCTGAAACACATGTGAAAATAGGTACGTCAGCATAAAAATGCCGGCGAGTAACATAGGTTTTGTGAAAATAAGATTCATGACTTATAAGTTTAAGAAAAGTGTTTAATAAAAGTTGGTCATGAACCTTGTAAAATGTTTTGTTTTGTAAATCCTTTGAAAAGCGATAAAGTTTGATGATAAGTATAAATAAAAGAATTATGTATGGGTAAAGAATAACCAAGTAAAATAGTTGTATAAAGTAAGTTGTTTTTGTAAAACGTAGTCTTGTGAAAATGTATTATTCGTGTAAAAGTATATAAGTCCAAACTAAATGATTTAAATAACGCTATGACATGTAGTACAATACAAGCACTTATATATAGGAAGTACCAGCGGCGTATCCACCATGCTTGTAGCATACTACACACATATCGTTACTTAAGTCACTTAAACAAACCACCAAAGCATATAGTTCATGTTCAAACCAATCATCAAATGTTCTTGTCTAAACCATTGTCAATGTTTAAAAGTCCAAAATGTAGTCATGTAGTTATGTGTAAACATAAGTTATGTATGGTAAGTAACAAAATGAGAATACTTAACCATAAGTAAAAAGGAACAAAACAAAGTATTTTGAATAAATCAAAACTTATGTTTTGCCAAGTAGAAAACATGCTTTATTGATACAAACGTTTATGTGTAAACAAAGTTATGTATGGTAAGTAACAAAATGAGAATACTCAACCATAAGTAAAAAGGAACAAAACAAAGTATTCTGAATAAATCAAAAAGTTATGTTTTGCCAAGTAGAAAACATGCTTTATTGATACAAACATTTATGTGGTAAGTTAAACGCATTACATTCAAGCCTTGAGACAGCAGGATAACCTTAGAGTAAAGGCTATCAAAGTAAAATGTTCACGGATTCAGTCATTCCTTACATCCACACCAACCCAGGATGTCAGGAACGGGATTTGTCAAGTCCTATGGTACCACTACCTACTACCGAGCGGCGTGATCAATGTTAATGAATGTCGTAAAGAACCGTTTATGCATACCAAATGTCATACCAAATGTAAGCAAGTTACGTGAAAACAATGTGCTAAGTATGCTAAGTAACATACAAAGCAGAAAAGTTATGTAAATCAATGTGCCAGCATGTTAAATGAACATACATAGCAAGTGAAATGAAATGTAAAACAATGTGCTTAGCATGTCAAGTAAACATACATAGCAAGTGAAATGAAATGTACTAATAATGTACTAATTAACATAGCAAGTATATGGTATGAAAACATGAAAAGCACAAAAGTAACAAGTAGGCACATGTGTTTCACCCCAAAATGTTTGAAAACAGTAAAAGAGGGGACTATGTACTCACAGTAGTGCGTCTTGAATCGAATCTCAAACCCTGTACGCTACACGACAACCTACAACGTACTAATGTCTATTAGACGAGTGGGTCGTGCCTTGGCTTAGAGTTTAGTGTTTTGATTTGCGTTACTTAGGTATTATTTTGTTAAAACAATGATAATTATTTTAACTTAACTATCGATATTAGAAAAATAGTTAGACAACTATTTCCTACCTACTTTATCTAATATTTTACTAAGTGTTCGGATTCTCGGAAAATTTCGGTAGGGTATCCTCTGTAAATAGAGGTGCCCATGCTTTAATAGCATATCATTTTCTTTTATATAAAACCAATAGTTCATTTTTAAATCACCAAATCGACATATCGACAAATAAAACGTTGCATACTTCATTTCAGCTTTATAACTCGAAACCGGACTGTTTTCGAGGATTTTTATAAAATAGTTAACCTTTTCTAAAAATCTCCAAATTCTTACAGAATATGACATATGTTCCAAAATTTATTGTGTAAAAATATCAAAGTCCAATTTGTTACCCATATTTTATAAAAAATCATTTTCTCGACTGCAATCAGATTTGTAACCATTCTGATCGCAGTTGACGAAATTCCAGTTGGAGGGTCGTCCTGACAACGGTGTCCATCTACTGTAAAAATTTCATGGGTTGATTTTATTCAGGTTTTAAGTTGTGACTTCAAAAATGTCATACATTTTCTGCAATAAAAATGCAGCTTGAGCTGCTGTCCAAAAATAACCTTTTAAAAATAGTAAACGGTCTCGAAAAATTATGATTCCAGTGCCATTTGCTTAGTTATTCCAAAACACTCATTTTGGGCTTTAGAAATTCCGTTTTTCGACTTAAAATGACCCCGTTACAGCCTGTTGAAGTTGGATGGAAATCCAACTCAGCAAGCTGTTTGAGTTTTTGTGTGTGAAAAACAATCAACAATCGAACAAGAATCGAAGTGAGACAAGAGTATAAATGGACTTACTACTAGCACAAGGCTAGGGTAGAAATTCTAGAAAAAGATGAAGAAAAAAGATGGTGAAAAGCAATGTATGAAGCTCCTTAGTGATCTACAACTTCAAGCACCCTTGATTCACCTTCTAGCACTTAGATGAAGCTTGGAATGGATGAACTAAGTTTGAAGATGGTGGTGGTGTGGGGGTGGCTCATGGCCGTAGGTGGGAGAAGGGAGTGAGAGTTTGGTGTTGAGTGGTGAAATGAGGAAGATGGTACTTATAATCTTTCCATATCTCACAAAATCTTTACAAAATCAAATAAAATCCAAAAGAAATCTAAGTAATATCAAATGAGATTTTGTAGAAGATTGGCAAATATTTGGTGGGTCATCCCCTATGTGTCCGTATACATGAAGGGGGGGGGGAAGTGTAAGTTTTTATATAAACATGCCATACGCAGGCTAAAACGAGTGTTTAACTGGATACCGGGTATTTTATCTAGCGTTTAAATCCCGGTTATGGCGTCCTAAAATATTTTTATTACACTATAAAAATAAACTCGCCAAAATATTACTGGAAATAAATTTCAGTTGCCAAGACTGGCTGTGTTGTCTGCGTTTTGCAGTATAAGCACTGTGTTGCGCAGAAACACGCGGTACGCGCTTAAACTAGAAAAGAACGTTTTTAAGCGTTTTAATTTATTTTTCAACACGAACCTGATCAAAATAAGATTTTAATCATAACAGAATATTTGTGGGTTTTAAATATTATCCGGGCGATCACCAACGTTCGTTCGCAGTTTTGTCGTAATTAGTTCTTTAGTTTAAATAAACATGTTTTCGCCATACCGAATCCTTCGAAACTTATTTCTAATTTATGAAAGGGATATTTAGGGTATGTTTGGCTTTCGTCACAGTTCCGGAATGTACGTCGCGTTAAACTGATTGCGTTTAAGCACCAGTTTGCGTATAACCTTCCAGAAAGTGATTTAAAGCTTGAAATCGGAATCGAATCAAATTGTAAAATCATTAAACACAAGAACACATATAATAACACCAAAGCGTATTGTTTTATTGATAACTAACATTGTTTTACATTACACGGTGCTTACAGATTACAGTTGTCACAGTTAGTGGTATAAGAATTATTAAAAGTGTTACCTCCTGGTATAATTGAAGGACCAGAAGAAGCGATGGTTTGCATTGGAATGAAGTCTCCTTGATGGACATCAGAGCTTCCAGGTTGCAAACTTCTTGAGGATCCTTGATGCACTGTGAATGGGGGTCTTGGAGGATAATCCATGGATCCGAAGACCTGAGAGGATCCTTGAGGCTAAAAGGAGGATACTTGAACCTGAGAGGATCCTTGAACCTGAGAGGATCCTTGAACCTGCTGCGTCCCCATGTATCCTCCTGAGCTGACTAAGGATCCTTGATGCTGAGAGAAGGATCCTGCTGGTTGAAAATAGGACCCTAAAGCCTGAGACGTTGCTGAGGATCCGTAGTGCATTCCTCTCGTTCCACCCAAGTATTGGACATCTGGAGCTGCAGAATGCTGAGAGGTTATGACCGGAGTGTCGAAGTTCAAAGATCTAGGCATCAATGGGGAATGATCCTCTGCTGATCTCTTCTGTTTCTTGATATCTCCAATTTCTCTGAGAATCCTTTCGTTAGTCTTATCCTGCTGCTGTATGTGATCCTTCATCTGCAAAATTAAAGTAAAAAGGTCACTAGTAGTAGGAGTATAAGATGCAGAAGAAGTTGGAGGTTTTGAGAAAATAGGAGTCGGTTTCTTTTCAGCATTCTTCTGGGATCCAGAAGGTGGTGGAGGCAAAGGTGGAATGCCTTGGGATGAATTGACCGCAGACATGGCACTTGAAGTGGTTTTCCTTGAGAAGCCATCTGGTTGAATGTGATGAACCAGAATGACCGAAATGAATGAAATTTCTCAGAAATGAAGCACCAATTGCCCCACTGTGGGCGCCAAAGTGTTTTGGTCAAAAATCTAGCAAAGATAATGCAACCAAATCTTTATGTGTGAGGTGTGATGCTTGAATCAATGAACAATGCTTAGGATAACAATCAAATGTAATGAACAAATGACACAAGGATTTATACGAGGAAAAAGCCCTTGATCAAGAGTTGATCTCCGGCATAAAAAACCTCGGGTGATGGAAACTACCAATCACCATCTTAGATTAAACAAAATGTGTGTTACAACTTCGGATGATAGCGAGCTAGTTACAAGGATTACAAGAGTGAAATGTGTAAAAGAAAGTATGTAATCGCCGAGCAGAGTGTTGTAAACTGATGAAAGCAGTACGAGTGAGTGCTTGTAGCCAAAAATAGCCAAGTGTTCTAATCTAGCTCGCTGTCCCCTTTTAAATTTAGTAAATATCTAGGATAACTAACAATCCGCAATTCATGCCCTCTCCCCACGATCTCCATAACGTTCACAATGGTCAAGCACGCGCGGAATAAAAGAGAATATACTCTAGGAATATCGCCATGACCAAGTCCAAGCACATACTCCTGCAAAAGAATTCCATATTCAAAGCAGACAATCGTTAGTGTAAGGATCACTAAGATGATCCTGGATCCTGATCCTTCAATACTCTCTGAGGATCCTAAACTCAAACATAATTAAGGATCCTTAAACCCAACAGCAATTGAGGATCACTGATCATTTGTTGGACCGTTGTTTGACCCTAAAACGTCAGTCAAGGTAGCTCATCATCACATATAAAGGCGGAATCAGTACATATGATGTTACAACAGCTTGTCCTTTCAATTCCACTACTTTTATTAGCTTTCTGAATGAATTTTGATAGAGTTTCGGCTCCTAAGCACACACATGCGCATATACGATCCGCTGATAATGACCCTCTATATATAGACATTGTGGTTCGCTAATATGACAAGTCATATTAGCGGACCTGTTACATTTGGACACATAAGCGGACCCCTAATGGTCATAAAAGCGGACCTCTTTTACACATTGACCATCAAAGCGAACCTAATACTAAGTTACATAATTTTGACTGTTTAAACCACCTGTTGACCAATCTTGACCTCAGACTTCTTGTAGACGTAGTCAACAGTCAACAGACATCCTATGCATCAACAGACTCCCCCTTGGATGTTGACGTAGTCTTTATCAGTCTTCAGATCCGTAGTCTTCAGTCTTGATCTTTTCACCAACTCTGTCTTTTCTTCGTAAGCATTCTTCACAAGTTCCAGGACTATCTCCTAGCTCTAACTTCAAACTTCCCATTAGCTGTTGATCCAGACTCCCCCTTTCACAGACTCCCCCTCTCAGTATGCTGGGATCTAAGATATCTGGTTCAAGCTTTGACAGTTTACCTCCGTGGGAATAATGAAGTCTCCAAACCTGTTACTCAACCAATAACATTACAATCTATCTTTTCTAAACAATAAAAACAAATTCAATCAGCTTTAAGAAATCCACTCAAATTTTCAAGTTCAAGTTAATGACCCTGAACACCTGATTAAACTACCAAGTTCAATTTAATGATCCTGGTTGCTCTTTTGACGAATCAAACTGATTTAGTAAGATTATTTTCAACTTTTTCTGAAAATAACAAGTATCAACTTAATGAACTTGTTTTTGACTTTGAAAAACAATCAAACTTCCAGCAATATAAGCTCTCCTCATTCTTCAGCTCTGAATCTCCTGCATCTGCTTCATCTTTCTAGAATCCGACAAACAACTTTCCACTTTGATTTGTCTAAAATAAAGCAGAAATAAAATCTTTTTGTATTTTTA
This sequence comes from Helianthus annuus, assembly GCF_002127325.2. Classification (NCBI taxonomy): domain Eukaryota; kingdom Viridiplantae; phylum Streptophyta; class Magnoliopsida; order Asterales; family Asteraceae; genus Helianthus; species Helianthus annuus. The sequence goes on from NC_035436.2 coordinate 111,246,113, forward strand.
ATGTGATCTAAACTAAGAAATGAAATACAGAAAACTTAAATTGCAGAAAGTAAACTATTTACAGGTTTTATTTATTTATTTTTTTTTTGGCGAGCGTGTCAGGGAATCATATCAGCTTTTCAGACAGATTACAAGTACCGTTAAGCTACATTACATACACAGATTTAAACAATTCACCTCGATTGTCGATATACTGATCCATCTTAAATTCTCACACAAACTTTAATTTATTCAGGATACCGTTTAAGTGTCTTAAGAACTTAGATCGATTCATGTGTCCCACCTCTTGAATATACTCCCGTATCCAGAATCCCAATATTCAGTCTTACAGGCAAGAATACTACAATGATGTCTGTACATAAATTAGGGGTTAAATGCGAAAACTAAGGGATCTCAGGTCAGAACTTCCGTTCAGCAGAGAGATATCAGTTTCGACTTTGCAGTATGTCCCCTTTAGAGGATCTTTTCAGCTACAACAGATGATAATCAATTTTATTGTCTAATCAGCTGAGGGCTTTATGCTATATTTCAAGCATTTTGGATAAAGTATTAGCCAAGGACTAGGTCAGAACTACCGTTCAGCAGAAGTCCCGGAATAATACCCCAGACATCATAGAGTATAAACACCTAGTATATCAGAATACGAGACCTATCAAACGAGATTTCAGGGGTTACCTATGTATCCAAGTAGTGTTCCCCACGAATTTCACAAGTTTGAAATTTTAGGTTTATATCCCGAATAAATCTACTAAATGTACGAAAACCTATCAACACATCGTTAGTGAGACTGTTTAACTCATTTTATCTTTCCAAATCTTTAGCATACTGTAATTGTCTAGCCGATGTACTATCATTTTCTCTATATACACAAGCTCTTTTTCAATTTTATCATGTTTTTGGATTTTTGCAATTTTTACTGTTTTTGTATTTTTCTGAAAATAAACTATGTACAACTATCTATAGCTCTGATACCACTTGTTGGACCGTTGTTTGACCCTAAAACGTCAGTCAAGGTAGTTCATCATCACATATAAAGGCGGAATCGGTACATATGATGTTACAACAGCTTGTCCTTTCAATTCCACTGCTTTTATTAGCTTTCTGAATGAATTTTGACAGAGTTTCGGCTTCTAAGCACACACATACGCATATACGATCCGCTGATAATGACCCTCTATATATAGACATTGTGGTTCGCTAATATGACAGGTCATATTAGCGGACCTGTTACATTTGGACACATAAGCGGACCCCTAATGGTCATAAAGGCGGACCTCTTTTACACATTGACCATAAAAGCGAACCTAATACTAAGTTACATAATTTTGACTGTTTAAACCACCTGTTGACCAATCTTGACCTCAGACTTCTTGTAGACGTAGTCAACAGACATCATATGCATCAACATCATTAGAAAATCTTCCCCTGACAATATAAACTACCTATCATACAACTACTTAAACGAAGTGACCACAAGGTATAACCTTGGAAGGTTATTCCCTATACAACTATGGTCACTAAACATGTTTGGTCGGATCCTATTTGTTATGGGTCATTTTCTGAGCTTATATCCTGACCAATATTCTGCTTTTGATTGTTTACTTGTGATCAGGATACCGGATCAGGATATTGGTAACATCCTGGTGCGATATCCTGGTATTAAGTGAATTAACCACGTGCAGATTAAGAGTTACAAGTCGCCAACGTTCAAGAAGACTTCTTCCCCTTAAGACTCGGGCAAATCAGTTGGAATGGAGACGTTGAACCCGAAAGACCAGGTCTACAACGTTCGAATGGGGAATATCCGCCGAATCCCGGCTTAATAGGGTAGTTTGTTTAATTTCTTTTACTATATATAGATGGATCGGATCAAGTTAAGGCACTCACTTTTCATTCACACAATTTACACTCTAGCTGCTAGCAATCACTACACATAAACACTTGTACTCGAATTATCTTGTAACACCTAGTTGATCCGCATCACATCCTGCACTGTATCCTGATATTTGAATCAATTGAAGAACAAGGCAGCTGCGATTGTCAGCTCCCGAGGTTTTATGCCGGCGATCTAGATTGTTCAAGGGCTTTCCTCGTATATCAGGTGTCACCCTTTACCTTTTTTGCTCATTGTTTGATCATTGATACAGCTCTATATCCTGAGCCGTATCCTCCAACTGTTTTTACAAATAACTTAATCAGCATATTTACAATGCATATTTCTAGCACACTACCTCACTTAACTAATTTGATCACTAAATTGCTTCTGTAATTTTTTACCAAAACAATTTGGCGCCCACCGTGGGGCAAGTGGTGCTATTTTTACTAAAAGCTTTTGCAAAATCGCTATTCGGTTTTTTGTTTTCGAAATTCTTTTCAAAATTATTTTCAATGGCCTCAAGATCAAACATGACCTCTTCCACCATGTCTGCTTCAACCTCTGCAACAATTGGTTCGGTGGTTCTACCACCTCCTCCGAGATCTCAAGCTTCTTCTCAAGGAACTGAAATTCATGTGGCTCGTGATGTTATCCCCACTTGCAATATCCAGGGGTCCGGTCCTGTTTTAGCTTCTAATGAGGAAATTCTAAATTTGTCTGGTAGTGTACAGGAACAGATGAGGCAGCAGCAGGAGACTAATCAGATGCTGATGAGAGAGATACAACTCTTGAAGTCAAGCTCGAGCAGGCCTGCTGAAGACACTGTCACTCCCTTGCAACCCAGGGCTTTGAACTTCAGTTCTGTAGTTTATACTGAGGATAACCGAGGAAATATTGTGCCTAGCCATTCCCAGAATCATACTCCTGAGATACCCTCATCAGTTAGAATTTCAATTGTGAGAAGCTCAGGATATGCTTCAGGATATGGCCAAAACCCTCAGAACGGTAATGTATTTAATAATAATAATACTCTTACTACTAATGGTGTTGGATCTTTGCAGGATGCAGGAATGACATCAGTGTTGTCTAGAGAGCTTCAAAAGCTGAAAGACATGATATGCAGTGTACCTGGGGTGGTGCAGCCGATCCCTGAAGTATCCCAGGATAGCCACAGGATATCGCGGTTCGCATATCCCATTTGTGATGCTGAAATCCCAAAAAGATTTCAAACCCCTAGTATGAAACTTTATGATGGAACTACGGATCCTGAGGAGCATATCGCCCAATATAGGGAAAGGATGGAAATTCATCCTATCCCTCCAGATCTCAAGGAAGCATGCTTGTGCGAGGGTTTTGGTTCTACCTTGACACGATCAGCCTTAAAATGGTTGTTAAATGTCCTCCTCACTCAATTACTTCGTTTGCTCATTTGGTTAATTTATTTAATAGTCAGTTTTCTTGCAGCCGGAGTTTTGAGAAACTGACCAGTGACCTTTACAGGATAATTCAAGGACCTCAATAATCCTTGAGGGATTATGTGAATAAGTTTAGCCGGGAATCCTTAGATATCCCGCACCTTGATGTTGCAACAGCTGTGCAGGTTTTCAAGATGGCATTGCAGAAAGATTCAATTTTACTAGGATCTTGTAATGAATCCCTGCAGGAATCTGGATGAAGCTCGTAACAGGGCATTGAGATACTTTCGGCTGGAGGATGACAAACAGGAAATCAGAATCCTCATATAAACCATATCGCTCAAAGCCATATGGCCGAAATGACAACAAGAAAGTGAATGCTGTTGAAGACGAGGATCCTGAGGAGTATATTGAATTATCTGAATACTGTTTTTCTGTTAATATACCTGAACTGATGTATGCTATGCAGGGTTTAGGAGACAAAGCTAGGTGGCCTCGGAAGAATCAACAAAAAGCTGATTGGAAGGATAAGTCCAAATGGTGTGCCTTCCATGAGGATTTCGGACATGTTACTGAGGATTGCATTGCCCTAAGGAAAGAAATAAGTTATCTCTTAGGCAAAGGATATCTGAAGGATCTTCTGGGAAAAAAGAAGAATAAGGGTCAGGATACTGAGAAGGATCCTGAACGAGCAGCATCACCTCCTGCGGATGCCAAGATAATTAACTTTATTTCAGGAGGGTCCGACATTTGTGGGACTTCATATTCTGCTGCCAAGAGACATGCAAAGGAGGCTAAGGCCGAAAGAGGAGAAAAGCCGACCAGGATGACGACGCTCACAACTGATAAACTGATCACTTTTGATAGTGATGACAAGGATACTATTCAGGATCCTCACCATGATGCTCCAGTAATTACTTTATATGTCGCTAACCATTTTGTACGCAGGATACTAGTGGATAATGGCAGCTCCGTCAACATAATCCAACTAGAGACATTGAAAAGGATGAATGTATCTCCGATGTATATCACCTGAAAGTCCACTGTACTTGTTGGTTTCAGCGGGGAAGCCGGGAACACAGTGGGAGAGATAAAGTTGCCAGTATATGTTGAAGGGGTCAATTCAATACAACGTTTCTGTGTGATGGACTCCCTATCCTGCTATAACATCATACTAGGCAGGCCATGGATCCATAATATGAAGGATGTGCCATCAACTTATCATCAGTGCATCAATATCCCTACCCCTTGGGGGGTTGTCAAGGTTGATAGTGATCAGCAGGAGGCGAAGGAATGTTACTCATCCTCAATGAAATCCTCAACTAAGCCTAATGCAACATAGCAATTAAAGATGCGGGCCCAAGATATCGTGGAGGCTTCGGAGCAGGATCTAAAGAAAATTATCCTGGATCAAGATAATCTGGATATCTCGGTGCTCTTAGGAACCAATATCCCTCAGGATATTGAAAATCAATTAACTAACTTTTTGAAATGCAGGATGTCGACATTCGTGTGGAAACATGAGGATATGACAGGTATTTCCAAGGATATTATAACACATAAGCTTGGTATTGACAGCTCATTCAAGCCTGTCCAACAGAAAAGAAGGAAGTTTGCCCCAGAACGAAACATAATTATTCAGGAAGAGGTTGAAAGACTATTGAAGTCCAAGATGATCAGGGAAGTCAAATTTCCCAAGTGGCTAGCAAATGTGGTTGTGGTTCAAAAGAAGAACGGGAAATGGAGAATTTGTGTAGATAACACAGACTTGAACAAAGCACGTCCTAAAGACCCATTCCCTCTGCCTCATATAGACTCGATGGTGGATGCCACTACCGGTCATGAGATGTTAACCTTCATGGATGCATCCTCAAGATTTCAGCAGATCCAAATGGAACCTTCAGACCAGGAGGATACTGCTTTCATGACACCAACAGGTATTTACTGTTATACTGCTATGCTTTTTGGTTTGAAAAATGCAGGTGTGACATACTAGAGATTGGTGAACATGATGTTTAAAGACAAACTGGGGGACACCATGGAGGTGTACATTGACGATATGGTAGTCAAATCCAAGAAGGCGGAGGATCATCTCAAGGATATTAAAGGGGCATTTGATATCCTGGATCAGTATAACATGAAGCTAAATCCTGCTAAGAGCCATTTCGAAGTGGGGGCAGGAAAGTTTCTAAGATATATGGTGACTAAAAGAGGGATTGAAGCAAGCCCGGAACAGATCAAAGCCATCTTAAATATCAAGTCACCTTCAAACATGAAGGATGCTCAACGACTAACGGGGCGAGTAGCAGCGTTGAACAGATTTATTTCAAGATCCTCGGAAAAGTGCAAGGAATTTTATGATATCCTCAAGACGAATAAGAAGTTCGAATGGGGTGCAAAGCATGAAGCAGCATTGCAGGATTTGAAGCAGTATCTTTCAACCGGACGCTTATTGATGAAGCCTGAGGATGGCGAACCATTATCCCTATATCTTGCAGTATCAGGGAATGCAAAAAGTGTTGTCCTGGTAAAGGATCATGAAGGTCAGCAGTATAATGTCTATTATGTTAGTAAAAGTTTATTAGATGCTGAAACTAGGTATTCTCACCTAGAAAAGTTAATATTAGCCCTAGTTGTGGCATCGAAGAAACTTATACATTATTTTGAAACACATAAGATTTATGTTAAAACTAATTATCCTGTTAAAAATGTGCTTAGGAAACCCGAAATGTCAGGTAGGATGGCTAAATGGTCAGTAAAATTAAGTGCCTTTGATCTAGTATATGAACCTAGAAATGCTATTAAGTCTCAGGCTCTAGCAGACTTTGTGGCTGATTTCAGTAGTGATATTCAAAATGAAGTAGACCTAGAAGTACAGCAACTAGGAGAAAACTTAGAATCCTGGACTTTATATACTGATGGTGCATCCAATGTAAGAGGTGTAGGTTTAGGTATACTACTAAAATCGCCACAGGGGGACATATTACCCCAGGCTATCAGATGTGAGTTTCCTGCCACTAATAATGAAGCAGAATATGAAGCTTTAATTGCAGGATTAGAATTGGCTAAGAATATGAGTATCAAGAATTTGCAAGTATATGTTGACTCCTTGTTAATCACTAATCATTTTAATGGATCCTATGCAGTTAAGGGTGAGAAGTTAATCGAGTATCTTGAAATTGTCAAAAAATTAGCAGGATATTTCGATGTTTTTACACTTGAACAGGTACCAAGAGAGGACAATGCTGAAGCTGATGCCTTGGCAAATCTGGGATCATCAGTCAGGATACGAGAAGGGGCCGAAATACCAATATTACATATCCGGTATCCTGTGACAGATCCTCAGGATAAGGAGGTAGTAAGTGTCCAGGATCCTGGTGGTGAGTATCCTAAAGAGGATCCTAGATCCTGGACGACTCCAATCACAAGATATCTCAAGGAAGGACACATCCCCAAAGATGAGAATCCTAAGGCCTTTAGGATGAAGGTATCACGATTTACTACTATAAATAACGTTTTATACAAGAAATCTCTTGCAGGTCCATATCTGAGGTGCTTGGAGGATCCCGAGACCAAAGAAGTGCTTCAGGATATTCACGAAGGGGATTGTGGTAACCACACTGGGGGCAGGTCATTGTTTTCGAAAGTATTAAGAACAGGATATTATTGGCCTACCATGAGAAAAGATGCTGCAGAATATGCTCGAAAATGTGATGCGTGCCAAAGACACAGCAACATACTACATCAGCCTGTAGAGCCATTATATCCTAGTGTATCCCCTTGGCCGTTCATGAAATGGGGGATGGATATAGTAGGAAAATTGCCAAAAGCTCCAGGAGGAAAAGTCTTCATGCTAGCAATGACTGATTATTTCTCTAAGTCGGTTGAAGCTGAAGCATTTGTTCAGGTCAGAGACAAGGAAGTAGTATCCTTCATAAAGAGGAATATACTGACTAGATTTGGTGTTCCAGCTGAAATAATTTGTGACAATGGATCTCAATTCATAAGTAAGAGGACCACTGATTTCTGCAAGAGTTGGGGAATCAAAATGATCACATCCACACCAGTACATCCTCAAGCGAATGGACAAGTAGAATCCTCAAACAAGATAATTGTCAACAACCTGAAGAAAAGACTGGGAGCCAAAAAAGGAAGATGGGCAGAAGAATTACCCTTTGTTTTGTGGGCTGATAGGATGACAGTAAAAGGTGCAACTGGCCAAACCCCGTTTTCCTTGGTGTTTGGAGCAGAAGCGGTGATCCCGACAGAAATGGTGATACCTACAGCGAGATCCGACCTCCGGGATCCTGAGCAGAATCCTGGAATCCTATGCCAGGAACTGGATACTATTGATGAAACAAGAGACGCGGCAAGGCTAAGGATGGCAGCATATCAACAGAGAATATCTAAAGCATATAACAAGACTATAAGGACTAGAAGATTTCAAGTTGGAGATTGGGTATTGAGAAAGGCTTTTCAGAATACTACTAATCATGCTGATGGAAAGTTGGCTCCAAAATGGGAAGGACCCTACGAGGTTGAATCAGAATCAGGAAAATGAGCATACCGACTCAAGAATATGGAGGGGGATAAGTTACCAAGATCCTGGAATGCTATACATCTAAAACTCTATTTCAAGTGAGTACGAAATTTAAATTCTAAGTCAGGATGGTATGGATTCTATCTCTTTTATTAAATTTTGATATTATTTATTGTTTTGAACCCATTACTAACTTAAGCATCGGAGGGGTGTTAGCCAGGCTAACACCCACCTTAGTTTACTGATGTTTTGCAGTATATGCTTCGGGATATAGCTCTGGGATATACATTCAGGATATTACGAAAGATTAGAGGATTGGCCCCCTCTCTCATGTTTAAGGGATCCTGATCCCTTCACAGGTTTAAAGGTATTCACCTTTCTTCCGAATTGGGTTTAAACACCCCGCCTGGAGCGCAAGTTATTCTGGAATAGTTCAAAGTGGCGGGACCAGTTCATGTAAAAGTGGCTGAAAATTTCGTTACTATTGGATATATCCTGAATCCTAAAGGTCTATGAGAATTGATCACCCTCTCTCACGAAAGGGTATTTTCATACTTGTTAGGGAAGGATTTTTAATGACCTGTGATCCTAACATGATATCCTAACAGTGATCCTTGTTTCTGTGGCAGGTAGTGATCCTCAGAAGAGCTCCAGGGTCAAGATCATGGATCATCCCAAGGATCCTCATACTAACGATTGTTCTCTTTGAATTTCATGTTGTTTTGCAGGAATTACGAGTTGGACCTGGTCTTGGCAACGTTATTAAGGAATCTTCCACGCTAATTTCGCACATGTATAACCGGAAATAGACGTTGTGGAGAATATGGAAACCTAGCACAAATTACGGATATTTTGTTAGGCTAAATTTACTTCTATTTCTAAAAGGGGTAACGAGCTAGTAGTTAGGTGACTTGCCTAAATTCAACCACACACACTTATATAAACTGCACTCTCAAGCATTTGGCAGGGGACGACACATTTCTTACACGCTCTAGCATACTACACCATAGTGATCCTTGTACCTAGCTCGTTACTATCCGAAGTTATAAAGATTATTTATTATATTTGAACTTGGTGATCAGTAGTTTCCATCACCCGAGGTTTTTTATGCTGGAGATCATTCATTGATCAAGGGCTTTTTCCTCGTATAAATCCTTGTGTCACTTGTGCAATTTACATTTAAGTGATCCTTATCTTTATTCATCATTTCAAGCATCATTCCCCGTTACAGAGACTTTGGTTGCATTATCCTTGTGTGATTTTTGACCAAAACAGTTTGGCGCCCACCGTGGGGCAATTAGTGCTTCATTCATAAGAAAGTTTTCTGTTGGTGATCATTCCAGATCGTTGCATACGAATACATGGCTTCATCGGTGAAGAATACCTCTACTGCGATGTCTGCGGTCAATTCATCTTAGGGCATTCCACCTTTGCCTCCACCACCAGCTGGATCTCAGAAAAATGCTGAGAAGAAACCAACTCCTATTTTCTCTAAACCTCCAACTTCTTCTGCTTCCTATACTCCCACTACTAGTGACATATTTACTTTGATTTTGCAGATGAGAGATCATATACAGCAACAGGACAAGACCAATGACAGGATCCTCAAAGAAATCGGAGATCTCAATAAACAAAAGAAAGCGGCAGAGGATCATTCTCCACTGGTGCCCAAATCTTTGAATTTTGATACTCCGATGATTACTTCTCAGCCGTCAGAGGTTCCAGACGTTCAACATGTGGGTGGACCAAGAGGAGTGCACTACGATTCAGCAATAGTGACTCAGGCATCAGGTTCATATTTCCAGACGGCGGGATCCTATCCTCAGCATATAGGATCCTTCAGGAATTCAGGAGCCTACTCAGGAGCACAGCAGGTTCAAGGATCCTCCTTTGTTCCAGGATCATCCCAGGTTCAAGGATCCTCCTTTGTTCCAGGATCATCCCAGGTTCAAGGATCCTCCTTTGTTCCAGGATCATCCCAGTTTCAGGGATCCTTCCAGATGCCAGGATCCTTGAAGAGTTTGCAAACAGGAAGTTCAGATGTCCATCAAGGAGATTTTATTCCAATGCAGACCATTGCTTCCACTGGTCCCTCCATCATCCCAGAGTCCCAGCAATATGGATTCACATCCAGTGTTCCTAACTTGAACCCAATGGGAGGTAACACTTTTAATAATTCTCTTACCACTAACCATGGATTCATGCAGGATGCAGGTATCAACCATGCTATGGCCACAGAGCTGCAAAAACTGAAGGATATGATATCAAGTGTTCCAGGGGTGGTCAAACCTATCCCGGAGATTGCAGATGGAAGCCATAAGATATCTCGTTTTGCACCACCAATTTGTGATGCTGAGATACCCAAAAGATTCCATATTCCAACTATGAAGCTATATGATGATTCAACGGATCCTGAGGAACACATAGCACAATACAGGGAGAGGATGGAGATCAATCCGATTCCAGAAAGGTTAAAGGAAGCGTGCCTATGCAAGGGATTTGGATCCACTCTTACTGGATCAGCTCTCAAATGGCTGCTAAGTCTTCCCCCTTACTCTATTACTTCATTTGCTAATCTAGTTAACTTATTCAATAATCAATTTTCTTGTAGTAGAAAATTTGAACGATCAACTAGTGATTTATATAGGATAACTCAGGGTCATAATGAATCATTAAGGGATTACATAACCAAATTTAGTAAAGAAACCTTGGACATTCCCAATTTGGATATAGCCACGGCTGCTGAGGCCTACAAAATGGGATTACTTAGGGATTCATTGTTCTATGATGATCTTGTTATGACACCATGCAGGAACCTAGATGAAGTAAGGACTCGGGCACTCAGGTTCATCCGGCTAGAGGATGACAAGAGGATCCAGGAGAGACTAGCAGGATCCTCAAAACAAGAAAAGCAAGGATCCTCGTTCAAGAACAACAAATTCAAATCCTATAACAGAACTGACAACCAGAACGTGCATGCTGTTGACCAAGAAGATGATGATGAGGATTATCCTCCAATTTCTGAATATTGTTTTTCCGTTGATAACCATGAACTAATCCTTGCGATGCAGAATCTAGGAGAAAAAGCCAGATGGCCCAGAAAAGTTTTTCGCATTAGCAGACATCTACTTGAAGGAAGTGGTCTCCAGGCACGGGGTGCCCACCTCTATCATTTCGGATCGCGATGCACGATTCACATCAGAACTATGGCAAGCAATGCACAAGGCTTTTGGCTCTCGGTTAGATATGAGCACAGCATATCACCCTCAGACGGATGGGCAGTCTGAGCGCACGATTCAAACCTTAGAAGACATGCTTCAGGCATGTGTTATCGATTTTGGCAACAGCTGGGAAAAGCACCTCCCTTTAGTGGAGTTTTCATACAATAACAGCTATCACACTAGCATACAAGCCGCTCCATTTAAGGCATTGTACGGACGTAAATGCCGGTCACCTCTCTGTTGGGCAGAGGTGGGGGATAGTCAGATCACGGGTCCAGAACTTATAGTGGACACCACGGAAAGATTGCACAGATAAGACAACGCATGGCGGCAGCACGCGACCGTCAGAAAAGCTACGCGGATAAGCGTAGGAAGCCATTGGAATTTCAGGTCGGGGACTGGGTTTTACTCAAAGTCTCACCCTGGAAGGGTGTGGTTCGCTTTGGCAAGCGAGGTAAACTCAATCCGCGGTATGTCGGACCGTTCGAAATCGCAGAAAGAATAGGCAAAGTGGCCTACAGACTAAACTTACCAGCTGAACTCGGTGCAGTTCACAATGTTTTTCACGTGTTGAATCTGAAGAAGTGCCTGTCAGATGAGACCCTCATAGTTCCTTTGAAGGAACTCACTATCGACGAGCGGTTGCAGTTCGTCGAGGAACCTGTTGAAATCACGGACCAGGATGTTCACCTGGGAGCGTGAAGATCAAATGAAACTCAAGTATCCCCAGTTATTCGAAAACCGTGCAACCACTACAGAGGCTGAAGCTACCACTGCAGAATTTCGGGACAAAATTCCAAATCAACGAGGGGATGATGTGACACCCCAGGAAAACCAGTAAGCGATGCAACTTACCTAGCTTCCTCAGTAACCGCATGCTAAATTTTGGGACGAAATTTCTTTCAAGTTGGGGATAATGTGACAACTCGAGTTTCCAAGATTTCATTCTTCGCATTTATTGCACGTTCACTGTTTGTCTAGTTGTTTACTTGCACAATTGGTTGCTTTGTAACTGTATATGTTTTGGATTTGATAAGGTTTATGAATGTTTTGGCAAATACTTGAATGTGATGATGAAACTCTAAATTGTATATCTTGTGCATGTAATATGTAATAGATAATACTTAAGGGTGTTTAGTGCTAATAATGAAACCTTAACAACTCTTAACCCTAATCCTCTTCACTAATCACCACACAATCATCATACGTACCTAAGATTTCCTCTCCAATTCTCTCTGCAACCATCCTCTTCATCATTGGCACAAGTCTTCTACATCAATCTTGATCTTTCAATCCATTTAGAATCAATCCAAGGTAATTGTTTAATGATTGTTTGTTGTTATCCATTCTTGATTATGTGATTCATGTAAACCCTAGTTCTTCACATGCTAGTTCTGTGTTTGGATTGATTCTGATTGTTGTGAAATAGGTTATAATCAGTTGTGTAATCACTTGTTGAATGTTATGATGCATGATACGAAAGAATGTTTGATTGATGATGGTTACTGCGCAATACAGAAGTATAAAATTAGGGTTTTCTGGATCGTATGAAAACGTAACTGTTCCAATGAACTTGAATATTCGTATGTATGACTGATTGTTTGTCTGAGTTTCATGCTTAAAGGTCCGAACTTTTATTGCTTGTTGAAGCCCGAACTTTTATGAGTGTAATATCTTGTCTGAATTTTTGATGATGGAAAGCATGTCCGACTTTTGTAACATGGACACTAGGTCCGACTTTTGTAACAAGACCCTATGTCCGACTTTTAAAAGATATAGGGGATCCGAGTTTTCATAAGTATCAAGTGTCCGAACTTTTATGCTTGATCAATCTAGTCCGACTTTCATAAGAGCCCTTGTCCGACTTTTATATGTGTGTAAGGTCCGACTTTTATGATAAGGAATAGGGTCCGAGTTTGCCTAAGACACATGAGGTCCTACTTTGTTGTTATATATTAGTCCGACCTTAATGGTATTGAGCACAAGTCCGACTTTTATATAGTTATAAGGGGGGAGTCCGAATTTTTATAAGGGAAAACCCCTTGGTCCGAGTTTCATGTTGAGTGATCATATATCCGACTTTCGGTGACGTAATATGTCCGACTTTTGTGGTATTAACTCCTTGTCCGACTTTGTGAATGATATGTGGGGGTGTTCGACCTTTGTGTAACCCAAGGGGAGTCCGACTCCAATGGCTTTCATGTAATCATGTGAATGTCAGTGTGCATCGAATTTAGTGTGCAGCAGTGAATGTAATTAGACTTTAATCGGCCCAATCATACTATTACATCCAATATTTGTATTATGTGTTTCCGTCCCATGCATGCATGATTTTGTTGAATGCTCAGACACATTAATTACGTTAAGCTATTCACTCTGTTAAGTATATAACTCTACTGGTTTGTTAACCCGGTTAATTAATTAACACTGCTAGTTATTATTCATGTTATGCTTGTTAAATCTGGAAGCTTGTTACCTTTGCTTAATACATTAACCTGGTTAAGTCTGTTAAAACCATCGAGCATGTTAATTGATTTACCATGTTAGATATTACCAAGAACTCAGTTATATGGAGTATGACTATGTGAACATGAACCCACTGTTATGTGCTGCTTGATGAGAAAATGCATAAACACACTTTGTGACATAGACTACCTGTGAAACGTTGCGAGTTCGAAACTGATTATACATACGTGCGTACTATAGGTCGTGGTTGATTAACTGTGAGCGTGTGTATTCCTTTAGCATACTGAGCAAACCAAGGTCAGTTCACACTCTTTACCAAGGCATGGGATTCCCGGGGATAGGGAATGGGTTGAATGATGGAATTGAATACTTACTCGCACTTACGCGGCTACTAGACTATCTACCATGGTCCTCGGGTTAAGCAGGACACTTACGTAAAACCTACGTAAACAGTAATATGCTACTGTCTTCCGGAGTCAGGAAGGACACTTACGTAAAACCTACGTAAACAATAACATGCTACTGTCTTCCGGACTCAGGAAGGACACTTACGTAAAACCTACGTAAACCCCACGCGTACCACTGTCCTCGGGTAAAGAAGGATACTTACGTAAAACCTATGTAATGCTTGTACGTACTACTGTTCTCGGTTGTGAAGAACACTTATGGTTACGAATAGTCTAGTGTATATACAACATGGGAAGCCCCCACCAATAGAATATACTATCGGCCCAGTAGAGCCACATGTTACAAACGAACTTACTGTTACGCATTTACTTTCTGTGAACTCGCTCAACTAGTTGTTGATCCTCTGTTACATGCCTTGCAGGTCGTTAGGTACATGGAGCTTGCACTGGGAGGAGCTGGTCGTTGTGGGCATGGATCGTGAATGTTCCGTTAAACACTTTATGACCTTTCATACTTTATTATGTTGAGTTTTATTTATACGCTTCCGCTAAACAGTGATACTATACTTATGTTTTGAACACCTTTCATATGGATTGGTTTGGTTTAATGACATTTACTTTTACTATATACGTGATTCTATATGATTGGTGGCTTGATCCTGGTCAGTCACGCTCCCAAGCGGTGATACTCCGCAGGTGGATTTTGGGGGTGTGACAGATTGGTATCAGAGCCATTGGTTATAGAGAACTTGGTTTTAATAAGGGGAAAAACGTTTTTATTAAAACCAGACTATAACCAATACAGTGCTCAACGAACCACAACGACGCCTCGCTCCACGTGCAAGACTCAACATCCTAGGTAATAAGGTTTATGTTTATTGCCTACATGCTTGAATTACATAGAACTTTGCTCGCAGTATGCTTAGATTACATTGCCTACTATAATGTTATTGCTTGAGAACATTTGTGTGCTTACACTCTTCTGTCATCGCACTATTCATGAACCTTTCTCACTTATGTTGCCTTTGATGTGAAGATCAATGGCCGGACGTATCAACTTGACTCAAGCCCAGTTGACGGCTCTCATTAACGAACGAATTGCTGCGGCACTTGCAGCCACACAAGCAGGAGGTATACCCTGCAGTCTTAACTAGGATCTTTAGATCCTACACTCCTAAACCAACTCTTGTGTTTAACATTGTCCTATTCTTATACACAATAGGTCAACACGCTCAGCCACCTGTGTACACATTCAAAAATCTCAAGGATTGCCGACCTAGTACCTTTAGTGGTACTGAGGGAGTTGTAGGTCTCCTCCATTGGTTCGAGAGACTCGAAACTGACTTTGAGGTACATGATTGTCCTGAGTCTCGTAGAGTAAAGTTTGCTACTAGAACACTCGAAGGTGTTGCATTAACCTGGTGGGAAGCACAGGTTCAAATGTTAGGGCTGGCAGCTGCTAATGCCACCCCCTGGAACGAGTTCAAGGACCTAATTAAGGAAGAGTTTTGCAGTCGAGAAGACATCCACGAACTAGAGGTAGAATTCCTCAACTTACAGATGGCGGGGTCTGAAATTGAGGCTTATACGAAGAGATCAAATGAATTAGCCACATTTTGTCCCACTATGGTAGACCCTCCCACCAAACGCATCGAACTGTATCTCAAGAGTCTGGTGCCCGAAATTCAGAGTCATATGACCGCAGCTAATCTTGGCACAATCCAGCAAGTCACTCGGCTTGCTCATCGTCTCATAGACCAGGCAGTAGAACAAAACAAACTACCAAAACGTGTTAAAGCTGCTACTACATGTGCTTCTAGTGACCACAAACGCAAGTGGGATGGAAACCTGAGCAAGGAATTAATTCTGGTTCAGCCTCTGGCGCAGCAGCAAAAGATAGGTGACTACTAGAGTCCCAGTCAGCAGTCTTCTGGTAGTCGTGGGCAGAGTGGATATCGAGGAAATCATCCAAAGTGTAACAGATGCAATAGGCACCACAGCGGTCAGTGCAATAAGGGTCGTTGTCAGAGGTGTCTCAAGATAGGTCATGAAGCTAAGGATTGTTGAAGCTCACGTCCTGCAACTCAAGAACAACAACGGCCGCCTCAATCTTCACAAAATCAGCAGCAACAACAAAGTTTTAAAGGATGTTTTCAGTGTGATGCTAAAGATCACTACAAGAGACATTGTCCGCATATAAACCAGGACCATACTCAGAACCACGACCAGGGAAACAGGGACGACAATGGGGATAGCGTTGGGGGAAACAATGGAAACAATGACGCCGGGGCCGCGTGTACGTGATTGGTCAGGGTGACGCAAGGAGTGATCCTAACGTAATAATAGGTAAGTTTCTTCTCGACGACTTTTATGTTACTGTCTTGTTTGACTCGGGTGTGGATACCAGTTATATGTCTTTGAAAGTTAGTCAAATATTAAAATGTGCACCAACTTCCTTGAACACCAAACCTGTCGTAGTGTTAGCTTATGGTACAAGTCTAGAGGCCATTCATAGTTCAGGGTTGTAATCTTATCCTCGCTGGTCAGACGTTCCCTATCGACCTCATTCCTATAGTTCTGGACAGCACCTATAGCTCACGCACCGTATCGCTTAGCTCCATCAGAACTGGAAGAAATATCGACGCAGCTACAAAAAAATACTTGGATAAGGGATTTATCCGAACTATCTTTTCGCCTTGGGGAGCTCCAGTATTATTCGTGAAAAAGAAGGATGGCACTTTCAGGATGTGCATTGATTACCGCGAACTGAACAAGATCAACGTGAAGAACCGTTACCCTCTTCCTCGTATTGACGACTTATTCGACCAGTTGCAAGGGTCGAGTTACTACTCCAAGATTGATCTAAGGTCAGGTTATCATCAGCAGAGAGTCCGCGAGGAGGACGTCTCCAAGACAGCATTCAGAACTCGCTACAGCCATTACGAGTTTCTAGTCATGCCATTCGGGCTAACGAACGCGCCTGCAGTTTTCATGGATCTTATGAACAGGGTGTGCAAACCCTATCAAGACAAATTCGTCATTGTCTTCATCGACGACATTTTGATCTACTCCAAGCGTTAGGAGGAACACGAGCAGCACTTACGTCTTATCTTGGAACTTCTTCGAAAGGAACAACTGTACGCCAAGTTTTCAAAATGCGACTTCTGGCTTCGTGAAGTCCATTCCTTAGGCCATGTGGTAAACAAGGAAGAGATTCATGTCGATCCATCCAAGGTTGATTCGATCAGGAACTGGCCTGCACCGCGTACACCAACAGAAATACGCCAATTCTTGGGTTTGGCGGGGTACTACAGATGATTCATCAAAGACTTCTCAAAGATCGCACAGCCGCTTACCATGCTGACACAGAAAGGTGTTACCTATCGTTGGGGTAATACACAAGAAACGACTTTTCAGTACCTGAAGGATAGACTATGCAGCGCACCTATTCTCTCATTGCCAGAGGGCACGGACGATTTTGTGGTCTATTGTGACGCATTGATACAGGGGCTTGGTTGGGTATTGATGCAAAGGGATAAAGTCATCGCCTACGCTTCGCGACAGCTTAAAGTACATGAACGGAACTACACGATGCACGATTTAGAGCTGGGAGCTGTTGTTTTCGCGCTTAAGATATGGCGACACTACATGTACGGTACCAAGTGCAACTATTTACACTGACCATAGGAGTCTCGAGCATATCTTCAAGCAGAAGGAGTTGAACATGCATCAACGACGATGGGTCGAGCTGCTGAATGATTACGAATGCACTATCAAGTACTATCCAGGCAAAGCCAATGTTGTGGCTGACGCTCTCAGTCGAAAAGACACTCTACCTAGGCGTGTACGAGCTTTGCAGCTTACTATTCAGTCTGATCTTCCTGCATAGATACGAGATGCTCAGGTGGAAGCATTGAAACCAGAAAACGTCAGGGCTGAAGCCTTGCGTGGCTCAAGGCAACGATTAGAACAGAAGGAAGACGGCGCCTACTATGTAACAGGACGTATTTGGGTCCCACTATATGGCGGTTTACGGGAACTTGTGATGGATGAAGCTCATAAGTCTCGCCACTCGGTACATCCAGGGTCGGATAAAATGTACCATGACATCAGAACTACTTTTTGGTGGCCTAGCCTGAAGGCCCACATCGCTACCTACGTCAGCAAATGCTTGACCTGTGCAAGAGTCATGGCAGAGTATCAGAAACCAGCGGGCCTACTCCAACAACCAAAGATATCACAATGGAAATGGGAGGAAATTTCCATGGATTTTGTTACAGGCCTACCTAGATCCCAGCGTGGGAACGATACTATTTGGGTGATCGTGGATCGACCCACCAAGTCTGCTCACTTCTTGGCAATCAAAGAAACAGACAAGTTTTCCGCATTAGCAGACATCTACTTGAAGGAAGTGGTCTCCAGGCACGGGGTGCCCACCTCTATCATTTCGGATCGCGATGCACGATTCACATCAGAACTATGGCAAGCAATGCACAAGGCTTTTGGCTCTCGGTTAGATATGAGCACAGCATATCACCCTCAGACGGATGGGCAGTCTGAGCGCACGATTCAAACCTTAGAAGACATGCTTCGGGCATGTGTTATCGATTTTGGCAATAGCTGGGAAAAGCACCTCCCTTTAGTGGAGTTTTCATACAATAACAGCTATCGCACCAGCATACAAGCCGCTCCATTTGAGGCATTGTACGGACGTAAATGCCGGTCACCTCTCTGTTGGGCAGAGGTGGGGGATAGTCAGATCACGGGTCCAGAACTTATAGTGGACACCACGGAAAAGATTGCACAGATAAGACAACGCATGGCGGCAGCACGCGACCGTCAGAAAAGCTACGCGGATAAGCGTAGGAAGCCATTGGAATTTCAGGTCGGGGACCGGGTTTTACTCAAAGTCTCACCCTGGAAGGGTGTGGTTCGCTTTGGCAAGCTTGGTCTACAATAGTGGCTTCGGCCTTTTTTAGCTGATTTTCAAGCATGACGTTCGAGCCGTATGCATCCTCGTAAAGGAAAATCAAACGTTCAAGACCCTGCAAAATAAAGAAACAGGTATTAACTTTAATTAAGTTTAGTAACCAGCATGTGTTGCAGGATATGGATCAGGATATTTACCTGGTTGAGGAAGCCGGTCATGAATTTGCTGGACTCCGCAAACCCATGATTTTCAAATGGGAATACATTGGGGGTAGCAGGAGGCTATGTTTCCTTTCTCTTTCTGGAGCTGGAGGCCTGAGTTCTGGATGCTGGAGGAGCTTTGGGAGCAGTAATGGTCTTCGAACTGGTAGGCTTCGGTGTGACGGATGACTTCGGGTTGGATTCTTGCTTGACAGGTGCAAGGCTTCGGTGTGACGGATGACTCATCGAGTTGGAAGCCATCGAGATTGATAACTGGCACTGTATAAGGGAAGATGCGGTTAATCTCATTACACTTTTGAAATATAATCAGTTTGATAGATAAATATACTTACAAGACATGCTGGAACTTGATCTTTGACTTGAACTTGTAGATAGCAGGGTGAAGGTCCTCTCACTTTCTGGAAGCTTGTAGATTTCTTTTATCCTTTCTACCGACTCAGCACTGGGTGGACCCAGTTCCTTGAAATTGGCTGCAAAAGATAAACGTATCAGGATATAGTTTCGGGATATGATTGGGGATATTCCTAAAGCCCTAAATCCTACCAGAAGTTAGCCATCTCTTAGGAAGGTCAGAACCCCTATCGATGGAGTCCCTTTTTACGAAGAAGAATTTTCTTGTCCATTTATCCTCGTTCTTGGTAGCTTTAAGAATGAGGGGATTTTTGGAGATAGAGAATAAAAGGAACCGGCTAGAACCATGGGATCTTAAACGATAGGCCATCGAAAGATCTTCGATGCACAAGTCCGGCATATGACGATCCTTAATCTGCTCCATAGTGACTAGGACGCGCCAAACCATGGGCATGGTTTGGGCAAAGCTAAGGCCGGTCAACTCGAAGAATCGAGAGATAAAGGGTGAAAACAGATATTGAAGATCGATGGAGAAGGGATAAGCAAAAAAGCATACCCACTCATCGGAATAAAAATCCGATCGGACCTCTCGGTCAAATGGACGGAAGACTGTACCGGCGGGAAAGGCACCGGAAGCTCGTAAAGCCGCGATATCAGCATTATCGAATGAGCATACCTCTTTTGAAGGTTCCTTGAGCAGGTTTTGTCTGTCAAAGAGGGAGACGGAATCTGCCGTTTGTGATCTAGTGCGGGTAGCCATGGAAGGTTATAACGGACTTAAACGAAGAAAACAGGGAAGATAGAGAGAGAGAATACCTGAAATTCGCCTGAAGATAGAGATAATTATAATGAAGAATCCCTCAGTTAATATAGGCTGAATATAGGGGGTAAAGAGTAAATAGTGCATTGGAAGTTGCACATTGTCACTTCAAGGGTCTCGTCATATTGATTGCCTCGATCCAGGTGATAGAGTTTCAAAATATATCCATTGGATCGGCATACCAATAGATATATTTTGGGTAGTTTGTTAAATTTCTTTTACTATAAATAGATGGATCGGATCAAGTTAAGGCACTCACTTTTCATTCGCACAATTTACACTCTAGCTGCTAGCAATCACTACACATAAACACTTCTACTCGAATTATCTTGTAACACCTAGTTGATCCGCATCACATCCTGCACTGTATCCTGATATTTGAATCAATTGAAGAACAAGGCAGTTGCGATTGTCAGCTCCCGAGATTTTATGCCGGCAATCTAGATTGATCAAGGGCTTTCCTCGTATATCTGGTGCCACCCTTTACCTTTTTTGCTCATTGTTTGATCATTAATACAGCTCTATATCCTGAGCCGTATCCTCGAACTGTTTTTACAAATAACTTAATCACCATATTTACAACGCATATTTCTAGCACACTACCTCACTTAACTAATTTGATCACTAAATTGTTTCTGTAATTTTTGACCAAAATAATAATGATCGACCAAACGGGTCTAGTTCGAAAGTCTAACCGGTTGTTTAGACCACTTGACTTACGACTCTATACAAGCACTAAACTAAAAGTGACGAGCTAAACATGTTAGAACATGTTTAGTTAAGTTAGAAAACAGGTTTTGATATCAAAACAAACGGTTTTGATACCCAAGAGAAGTCTGGTTACAAAATACGCATAAATACGCATTTTGGCCGAAACTACGACTCGTCACTACGCCTAGTCAACGTGGTAATCAGTATGTATAGTCACACAGGACTATAACCATCGTGATTACGCTCACGTTGCGAAGTTCAAATGAACTTCGTGTTGACCATAAACTAGTCAATGCAGAAAGTCAAACACTGTTTGACTTTTACGCTTAAAAACGCATAAAGGAACGAAAGAAGCTTACAAAGGGTCCAATATAGGAAGATATGATCTATAAATTCTCAGGTATGAAACATTTGAGCTTCAACTTAGAGAAAATTAGATCATGTGTGAGGAAAGAATGAAAATGAGGTGGGTATATATAGGATTCGGTCCACCGTTAAGATCGTTTATCGAGAACCGTGCTTTAATCATGGCCTTACACTTGGGCCCAAGGTTTGAGAATACCATGGGAACATGTAAAACCATCAAATACCAGCCCATAGGGTGCAAAACCATGGGTTAAAACCATCAAAATCTCAAAAATGGACCAAGTTCAATGTATCTGCTAGAAATTTCAAAAATGGTCCCTGCACTTGTAAAACGTGATTTTTTTGCACTTTTAAGCCCCGTTAACCACATTTCAAGGCTCTAAACTAAAGCTAACGTATAGAGAACTTAAAATATGCTCAAAAACATCTCGGATGTCGGTTCGTTTGGTCGTACGGTTGCGTTGTTCGGTTAATTACGACGGAAATCGTAATGAACGCAAAAACGATCCAAATTACGCGACGAATGGAATTTTATCATGCAAATCACTAAAATAAAATATTTTAATGATTACATAAATTTTTGGATGTCCGGATATATTCAGAACGTAAGATATGCGCGAAAATGCAAACTTATGCACTTTTGACGCTTTTAGTCTCCATTGATCAAATAAGTTTATTTTAGAATACCGAACCCCTCAAAGCCTATTTCTAAGCTATGTAAAGGATATTTAGGGTATGTTTAACTTACGATCAAGTTCCGGAATGTTCGTTACAGTACGTAGTTTGTCGAAATTAGTCCCTGTAAGCGAATGAACTTGATTTCGACACACCAAACCATCCAAAACTTATTTCTAAGTTATGTAAAGGTTATTTAAGGTATGTTAATCCTATTTCACTGTTCCGGGGCGTTTGTTGCATTAAATTGATTATATTTACGCATCAGTTCGCATATAACCTTCCAGAAAGCGATTTAGAGCTCGAAATCGATCAAGAATTGATATGTGCAAATGATACACATATTTATACAAATTCCAAGTATGAAATTACAATATTTCATTGGTTTGGTATTTGTTTGATAGTTGAAGTGACACAGGTGTCACATGTTTCGAAGTAAAACGTTTTTGATGAATGAATATTGTATGTGCAGTATTTCTTAAGTGAAACAAGACCGTACGGATTGGGGATGAATTCCGGACTGAGTCTCAACATTTGTATATTGTACGTGAGGATATATATATATTTTACGTGAGGATATAAATCATATTATATTAAATTGTCATATTAGTAGGATATATATACTGTACGTGAGGCAGACATCATATTGCTCTTCGAGAAAGAACCCTGCGCCCAGATGTCGTTTAATCAGTTAAGTATTGTACGCGATGAATTGTTGGTAGATCTGTCGGGTTGACAACCCCGTCGTGACCAGTCGCCCCGTGTCAATGTCAAACGATGAATTAATATTCTGTTTATTGTCTAGCTTTGATTATCCCTGCATGGTTAATATATAGTTCGTATCGTCTAGCTAACATACGAGTCTGAAAGTTGACGCAATAATTTAATATACAAAACTTGGGAAGTAACAATATTGTCGGGTTCGAGAAACTGCGACGGAAGGCCCATGAATTTTATTAAGAAAGTAAAATGGACTTTCTAAGAATTAAATGGATTTTTTAAATAAACACCTAAATAGAAAGTTTTCCCTTGGAATAAAATCTATTGGTAAACGAATAAGTGAACTCACCTTCCGTTGTGTTGACACTTGATTTTAACGTCTTCTACAGGTACTTGAGTTCAGCTTCGGGAATCATGGCGTATCTTGTGTTTTAATGATGCACATTGTTTGTTTGAAAATGTTGAACAACTTTTAAACTTTCTGGGACTTTTGTAATAAGATCCGCGAGGATCAATGACATCTTAACTGTGTGGATGTGTCGTGTCTTAAAACATAATGTTTAATAACTTATGCTTAAAATAAATCAAAATGTCCAACAATAAAATGCATCGCCCGACAAGATATAAATGGGCACCAACTTCCGTCTCCACTACGTTTAATATTCCGCTGCGACGTTTTTGGGGTGTGACACCTGGTGCGAACCAAAGTTTTATTAATACTACATTTTGCAAACTTTTCAATTAACCATTAACTAAACTCCCACAAGAAAGTCTAGTAGAGACAGCAAATGGAGAAACCGTTAGAATTTCTGAAATCTTGTAGGGAGCAAGAATAGAATTTTTAAATCAAAAGTTTATTGCAAACCTTTATCCAATGAATCTGACAGGATTTGATGTTGTATTAGGAATGGATTGGTTAATAGCTAATAAAGCCAGTATTTTATGTGATCAAAAGTCAATCCAAGTAAATTCACCGAAGAGTGAAAAGATCACAATAAAAGGAGATAAGCCCTCTAGATCCACGAAATTCATCTCTGTGATGAAAACAACAAGTTATATAAGAAAAGGATCATTAGTGTATTTGATATCCATAATCACTAACACTAAAGGAAAAGAACTGAAAGATATTCCAGTAGTATCCCAGTTTCCAGACGTATTTCCAGAAGAATTACCAGGACTACCTCCAGACAGGGAAGTTGAATTCAGAATCCACTTGCTACCAGGAACAGCACCAATTGCCAAAGCACCTTACCGTTTGGCACCTGCAAAAATGCAGGAACTAAAGAAGCAATTAGATGAATTGTTAGAGAAAGAATTCATACAGCCAAGCTCATCACCATGGGGAGCACCGATTTGATTCGTTAAAAAGAAAGACGGATCTATGCGTATGTGCATTGATTACCGTGAATTGAACAAGGTCACGATTAAGAATCGGTATCCATTAACAAGGATCGATGATCTGTTTGATCAATTGCAAGGAGCTTGATTTTTCTCAAAAATTGATCTATTGTCAGGATATCATCAATTAAAGGTACAAGAAGAGGACATTCCTAAGACCGCTTTTAGAACATGGTATGGCCATTATGAATTTACTGTCATGCCATTTGGTTTAACCAATGCCCCAGCCGCATTTATGGACATGGTGAACCGAATATGTAAGCCATATTTGGATAAATATATAATTGTCTTTATAGATGATATTCTTATTTACTCTAAGAGTAAAGAGGAACATGCAAAGCATTTAGACGCACTTCTAAGTTTATTGAGGAAAGAAAAGCTTTATGCAAGGTTTTCAAAGTGCAAGTTTTGGTTAGAACAGGTACAGTTTCTTGGACATCTAGTTAATCATGAAGGAATTCATGTGGATCCCACCAAGATCGAGGCAATTACCAAATGGAAAACCCCTGAGTCACCAACCGAGGTTAGAAGTTTCTTAGGATTGGCCGGTTATTACAGGAGATTTATTCAAGATTTTTCTAGAATAGCCATTCCCTTAACTAAGCTAACCTGTAAATCTGTTAAGTTTGAATGGGGATCAAAACAAGAAGAAGCTTTTAGAATTCTTAAGCACAGATTAACCAATGCACCCATACTAGCGTTACCAGAAGGAACTGAAAACTTTGTAGTCTATTGTGACGCTTCTAAGTTAGGTTATGGATGTGTATTGATGCAACGTCAAAAGGTTATAGCTTATGCATCTAGACAACTTAAGAATCATGAAGAGAACTATTCAACCCATGATCTAGAATTAGGAGCAATAATTTTTGCTTTGAAAATTTGGAGACATTACCTTTACGGTAGTAAGTTTACCATTTTCACTGATCATAAGAGTTTAAGGTATGTCTTCGGGCAAAAAGAGTGGCTGATGCTTTAAGTCGAAAGTATCTTGAAAAGCCAAAAAGAGTGTGTTCTCTTAAATTAAATCTACAAGTAGATTTAAATGATCAAATTAGAAAAACACAAGAATTAGTAATCAAGGACGATACTGAAAAGTTAAAAGGAATGATCAAGGAATTAGAACAAGGAACATATGGAATTTGGAGATTCCATAAGAAAAGAATGTAGATACCTAAATTAGGAAACCTACGCCACCGTATATTAGAAGAAGCCCATAAGTCTAAGTATACGATGCATCCTGGAAGTGATAAAATGTATCAAGATTTAAGAAAACTTTTTTGGTGGATAGGAATGAAAAAGGATATAGCAGCTTATGTTTCTAAATGTTTAACATGTTCACAAGTCAAAGCTGAACACCAGAAACCCTCAGGTTTATTGCAACAGTTAGAAATGTCAGTGTGGAAATGGGAATTGATAACAATGGATTTTGTTACCAAATTATCCAAAACAAGAAAAGGTAATGATACAATCTGGGTGATTGTAGACAGACTAACTAAGTCAGTTCATTTCCTACCAATGAAGATCCAGCTTTCTTACCCTTCTTATTTTCACTCTTGTCAAATGATTGTTTCTGATTCTTATCACCTTTCCTGTGTAGTTTACCTTTTCTGATTTGCGATTCAGTCAAAGTTACAGCCAACTAGATTGCCTGACGAACTATGGTAGGGTTGCTACCAGTGACGATGTCTTGTACAGGGTCAGGTAAACCATCGACATACCTCTCGATAGCTTTATCAAGTGGAGTAACCATTGTAGGGCATAACAAACTCAGCTCCTCGTATCTGTCAGTATAAGCTCGATGTTCACCACTATCCTGTTTCAGATCATCAAACTCTCTTTCCAACGCCCTCTGCTCGTGACGAGGACAGAATTCCCTCATCAGAAGACCCTAAGCTCTTCCCAAGTTTGACCCAAAGAGACATTAGCACCACGATCTCTCATTAACCCATTCCACCAAGTAAGAGCCCTCTTTTGAAACATACTAGAAGCGAACTCGATTTTGCGATTATCAGGACACTGAACATGACGAAAAGTACTCTCAATTCTTTCAAACCACTGTAGGAGCCCAGTTGCTCCTTCAGAACCACTAAACTTGAGTGGTTTAGCCGAATTGAAACTTTTAAAGTTGCATGGAGCATTATTGTTGTTATTGTTGGCTTGGTTAACTTGAGCAATGAGATTCGGGAGTGCAACAGCCATTTGTTGCGCAATGATTGCTGCCAGTTCGGCATTAGGTAACTGATTGTCGCGTCGAGGAGGCATTCTGAAAGAGGAAACATGAGAGAAAACAAGTGAGATGATAAGATGAAAAATGAGATGATACAAATATCGACAAAAGCATGGATGGTGGTCATTCGTTCGTACCACAAAGCAAACAAACGACACATAGTGACTGATCAAAGTAAATGGATCATAATAATGTATCGTGAAGACATGCTTTAGCCTATAAGTGGACACTCACCCCAAGAGTTCCCAGGTAAGAGTGACTGGTCCGATTATGTAGATTTGTACGAACACTCTAGCCTAGACAGAAAACTCAAGGTACAGGCACCCACACTTCCAGATTGCACGTGTTCACATTATTTAGACCCAAACCTTGACGAGTGTTTGAAAACTTAAAGGGTTCAAAATGTCACACCACAACCGATGGCGAAATCATCGGGGCGCGGCACTAGGCGAATCAGATTGCTCAAGAGAATCCATAACAACTAAATTGCGACCGTATTTAACACGTTCATTATCCCATACTAATAAACAACACATTCACATAAGTTATCACATATTTCTTGTCCTCTCGAACAATACAAATCCAACAACATAGCTTTTAGGTGAGTTTCTAGACTTCCTAGCTTGATTTGATGTAGACTACGACTAAACCTGCAACATACGTTAAAACAACGTCAATACAAAAGTATTGGCGAGTATACAAGTTTTGATAGTAGCGAGAAAAAGATAAAAAGTGTTGCGAATTACCAAATACATAAACGAGATACCTCAACATACATGCATATAAGACAGATACTACCAGCTAAGTCACTCGAGCTGTGATTGCGGTTGCTATTCATCCTAACTAGACCCCGTCGGGTTCTATAGTACTATACTAGTTAAGGCGGGACCTCGCGAGTAAAAGTCCTAGCACATATGTAACTAGCACCACGTGTAAATATGCATAACAATCATCCACAAGTGATAGATAGTTTTATTGAATAATTCGTTTGATAAACTCGATTTAATAGGAACGTATGTTACACCCAAAATGCGATAAAAAGGGGTTCGAGTATACTCACAGTCGGTGTTCAGCAAGTAAACACAACTTGGTTGAATTGAAGGGAGCGCGCCTGAGGTTAGTCTGATTACAGATTGATAGCGTAAGCGATGAACAACGCGTAAATCGGTGCAAAGTGTTAAAGGATCGGACGGTAATCCGATCGGATGGCAATCCGATCGGGTGGCCGGTCGATCGGGTGACAATCCGTTCGGACGGTAATCCGATCGGGTGGCAATCCATTTGGAACTAACTATATATTGTACATCCTGAAAATTGTTTGAAGTTCAAAACATCACATGGTCGGATGGTCGTTCGATCGGGTGGCAATCCGATCAGACGACAATCCGTTCGACGTTCAAAACTTGAAAAGTTGGAATAATAGTGTAAGTGGGAAACCAAGTGTAAGCCGATCGGACGGCTGTTCGATCGGGTGGCAATCCAATCGAGTGGCAATCCAATCGGACAACAATCTGTTCCAACTGCTTTGATCGTCTTGACACTAGTAACCAAGTGCAAACCGATCGGACGACTGTTCGATCGGGTGGCAATCCGATCCGGTGGCAATCCGATCGAACGGCAATCCGATCGAACGACAATCTGTTCCAACTGCTCCGATCGTCTTGACACTTGATTGTTTTGAAAGTTTGCGGTTTTGATCGAGATAATGTGATAACGTGCTAAACAACAGAAACTCGTCAAGACTCAAGTGACCCGTTCGGACAGGAACCACCCTAGTCCGACCAGTCAGCTGTTCGAGACGGTGTTTCATGTTTAACCCGAAATCAGTAATCTCTTGGATAGATTCCAGATCTTGAACCAACACATCACTAAGAATGAGTAGAAGATCAGAACAAGCTCTGATTCTATCGGCCTTGAGTGCATTGAGTGTAAAAGAGTTGAAATAAAGTTGAAAAAGTTTCTTTCAATCCTTTTATCCTTGAAGGTGTTTGGATCTATGTGAAATTGTTGGGAAATCATGTTGAAATCCTTTAGATCCGAGTTATTCTTGGTGGAATGAGGCCAAAGCTTGAAGTTCATAAGAACACCATGATGACATCACCCTAAAACAACTCAAATCTGTTGATTTCACGGTTAATGGTTGAGATTCAATGGTGAAAAAATAAAGAAGTGTGTGTAGATCAAAGAAGTACAAGATTTGAGGTAGAAACTTACAAGAATCGCGAGGAATCGAGAGGAAAAGGTCCAAAAGTGCGTTGGTCGAACTAGTGTTGTCACATCACTGTTCAAGTGATGTGATGAGTGCTATTTATAGGTGAAGTGGAGTGAAGGAGATGGAGTGCCATGGATCGGGTGGCAATCCGATCGGGTGGCCACTCGATCGATCAGTCACTCGATCGGTGGTCTCCGGCGAATTGTGTTTCGATGTTTTGTTTTGTTCGTTAAGCTTTGCAATAGTTTGGTTACACATCATTATACCCACATTCATATATTTATTATAATTAGTTACAAAGGGTCGTATAAATATCCATATTTCAAAGGCTGCATTGCGATAATCGAGTTGCACGTTTCAAATATACGTTGCGTTGCGACACATCATGGCTATCGAGGAGGGTAGAATAGGTCCTCTCTCAACGTCATCGTGAGTGTTAGTATGTGCGATGCGATGTATGCGATATAGCTACATTATGATCCGAATCTCTGGTGCTAGGCGTAACGAGTATAACGAGTAGTAACAATGCACGAACGTGCGGGTTGTTACAGTCTCCCCTGCTTTAGGAAATTTCGTTCCGAAATTAATCCACAAGAAGGATTGCGAGGATTGATGCGAGTGGGAGTAGCGATTAAAAGCGTCAAAAAATAAGCGAGCGAGCGATCGAAATTCGACGAGCGAGAGTGTTGCGATGATTGGCGATGGCAGCGAGTAAGGCGATTCGTATACAAAAGATGGCAACACACAAAAAGCGATCCAAAAGTGTTTTGAATTCTCGAAAAGTTGATTAATTCGAAAAGGTTTGAAGAAACTTGTTTATGAAAAATTTTCCCACAGTGCGACGTTAAGCTGTTTCGATGTTCACACCAACGCTATGAGTGGAATTTTATCAGGTTACTTAAAGATTTTAGGGTGTTTAAAACTCGTTTTACAAAATTTTCTCGTCACGCGGCAGTAACTTGAGTCGATCGTCACACCATCGTTACAAGATAATCTCGTTTGTACAAAGGTTTTGATCAAATTTTAGAAAAAGTTTTGTAAGAGAAAATTTTCAATTTAAAGTCGGCCCCGCATGGCACTTTCCCACAAAAGTTTGACAATATGGCTAAAACACTTATATATAGGAAGTACCAGCGGCGTATCCACCATGTTTTAGCCATATGGCTTCCCTCCTGTGAGGCGGTGTCATGCGTGTCGACATAGTATTGATAGATTTTGATTCCCTTGGTCCAAGCGAAAGATGGTCGGACCAAGTGTAAGAGAAGGATTGAGCAAACTGAGCGATGAAGTCGTTTTCGAACTCAGTTTAGTGACACGAGCTAGTGCGATAAGCGGTACGCGAAAATTTGATAGCACGAACAAACATAAAAAGCGAAGACGACGGCGACAAGCGGAAAGCGATAAGCGACAAGCGACAAGCGATAGCGACAACCGTTGAGTGATAGGCGATGATCGATGCGTTGCAAGCGATGGGAACATGCAACTTGATTAACTTAAACGACACCACAAGTTTTAACTGACATTAAGCCCCACATGGCCTTTTTCCATGAAAATCTGCTGATATGGCTAAAACACTTATATATATATATAGGAAGTACCAGCGGCGTATCCATCATGTTTTATCCCTATCAGTTTCGTCTCGTGAAGCGAGGTCATGTGTGCTATCATAACACTGATAACACAGATAACAGTAAGTGATAGCGATAGCGATAAACGTTAAGCGATACACGATGAGCGATAGAGCAATACACAAGCGATAAAGCAATACCCACGATATGTGATGGCGCGATGCACATAATAAGAGATTGATCGAACACACAATAAGCGATTGAGATTGCGGGATAGATTCTAGCGGTAATGCGATTGCGAGCGTGTTGAGTTACGAAAAGTCTACCGATTACACGCTTTGAGTTACGATTGAGATTGTTACGCCTTGCGATGTAGTGTAGTGTGTCGGAAATAGATTTAATAGTATACTTGGTCTGATAATGTTCAACTTGTATGGCACTTTCTTCACAAACACATTGGTTGGCATGGCGAAGCACTTATATATAGGAAGTACCAGCGGCGTATCCACCATGCTTCCACCACACTCCTCTGTCCCGTGAATAGATGTCACACTGTGTCGACATGGTCAAGACGCTTATACATAGGAAGTACCAGCGGCGTATACACCACGCTTAACCATCCTTTTAACATTATGGCATCACTGAAACTTATTACGATCCCCGTGCACTGACCAACATGATCCCGTGTGCACCCGTGATTAAGTTGTCCCTTGCACGTTTATCGCAACTCGTTGTAAGAACGCATAGTAGGGGAAAACACATTATATAGTGCATAGTGCTAGTATATAGTCCGTGGGCGAATGCGAGGGAGAGCGAGAGATAAATAGAGTCCACATTGCGTCGAGAAATAGAACAAGTTTGACACATAAAAGAAGTTAACGACGATAATCGTATTATTACAACAACATTGGAAGCATAACTAATGTTGTTATGGAGGAATTCTACGGAGACTGCGATTGTTGCTGAAATTCCTCAAGTTTGCGGCCCCGTGTGACAGTGCTGGGTAAGATGACCATACCAGCTGCAATTTGCGCACTAGCGACAGTTAGCTTCTGGCAGGTGATGATACGTACACGTGAGACACAGGGGATGGGTTCCTTGTAGTCACGCTTCGAGTGAACTGGAATTTCTTGAAGAGGTTCTGGTTGCGATAGCTCAATTGTTGAAGAGTTTGGGCTCATGGTCTTTCGTTTGCGGCTGGGCTGAGCTTCCTGAAGCAGTGCGTTGGCGTCGGAGGATTCGTCCGAGGACTCAATTGAAGAATCGTCGGTAGAATCATCGGAGGAATCGTCAGAAGAATCGTCAGAAGAATCGATGACGATTGCTTGATGAGCTTGTTTGATAGGATTCTTGGAGTAAAATCCGTCCAAGACTCGTTGATCGTTGATTTTTGCGGCCAAGCAGTAGGTTTCTTCGATGGTAGCAGGTCTTGCAGCTTCGACAAAATCGCCCACACATTCAGGCAAGCCACGAATGTACTTCGTGATGGCTTTTTTCTGAAGTGTTGACTTGACTTGGGCAGATTATGCTAAGCTGTTTAAACCTTGCGGTGTAGCCAGTATTGTCATCTTCGACTTGCTTGATTTTCCAAATTTCGTCTTCTAGTTTCTGGACTTCATGAGGAGGGCAGTACTCTTTCTTCATGAGCTCTTTCAGCTCATCCCAAGAGAGAGCATAAGCTGCGGGGATCCCACGTTTGTTACGTTCGGTTGTCCACCAGTCGAGTGCTCGCGATTGAAATACTCCGGTAGCGCAAGTAGTACGAAAAACATCGGGACACCCACTCTGACAAAGGGTAACTTCGATAGAACTGAACCACTAGAGTAGTTGGGACACACCTCCTTCACCTGTGAACTCCATCGGGTCACAGGCTTTGAAGTGTTTGTAGAGGAAAGCAGATTGCGGTACTTCCGTCTTAGAGTCTTCCTAGCAGATTGCGACGTGCACTTGAGCGACAATTTGAGGAATGACCTTGGCCACTTCCTTGGCCATAAGCAAGGCAATCCTCTTTTCGGCGCTTCGTTTGGCTCTTCTCCTAGCTGTTTGTCTCGAGATAGAGTCGTTGGAAGACATCTAGACAGAGAGAGATTTGGAGTGAGATTCGATCATAATGATTTTGAGTTTTGTGATGCGATCGAACGCGACCAAAACTTGTTGCGAGTAATATAATAGACTTCACATAGGAGCCACATAGGAGACACGAGATTCCTAAATTCCCACACAGTTGATTTGCTTGTATATATAATTAGATGTAGCTTATACTTGTACACATACATGTCGGTATAGAATACGCGAGGACGCGATGCAGAGAGAGAGCGAGAGCGAGTAATTAGACATTGGTTTTGTTGCGGACATTCGGTTTTTCATTTTAGATTGCGATGGCTGTGCGACTTGTGCGGTTGCAAAAACAGGGAGCGAAAATCGATAAATCGAGAAATCAATGCAGCGTAAAATTTTAAATTGCAACACATAAGCGTAAATAGGTTCCATAAAGCGTAAAATCGGCGAGTCGTATGCTAGAAAAGATAGAGTGCCTCGGGTGTTTAGGCGTCGACTGCCCAAGGTAACCCAACTATACCCAACAAGTTTGTGCGCGCGCGTTGCCCTAGAAGGCCTATGCTTCCACTGTGATGCAGCTCATGGCATTCGTCTTCCTTGTCATCGCGTGGCTCGAGTTATCGTTATTGCCGAGTCCTTGGTGAGAGCTTTTGAAAACCATTTTATAGAGAGCAGAACGGTTTATTAAGATACGGGTTCCACCCCTGACTTAATAACTTCGCTCCTAATTGTGGTTGTGCTCTTCGAATAAATTCCGGAGTTCCACTGGATTTTGAAATGGAGACTTTCGTTGAGATATGGATGTCACTCGTGCTAGAAAAATGCGCTGAGTGAGCGATCTTGTCGAGAGTTCTTGGTTTTCACGCCTGATCTTGACTGAACCACTCGGTTATGTTATGCGAGTATTTTCAAAAACGTGTGTATTGTGTCAGCCTTAGGAAAGGTGAAGTAATATTCCAACCTTAGGAAAGGCTTTTCACGTGAAATTGTAGTATGCGGTGTTCACGCCAAGTTGTAGCTTTAGCGGATTCGAACGAGAGTATCAAGTAGGCCGGTGCAAATCCCACAAGGTTCGCACGTGTCGGCCCGTTGGTACTTAGACTATAGACTAGGTCATTTCTAAGACATCGACCCGGAATAGGTCAAGTCTGGCCTAATTCCCTATAATTATAGCTCTGATACCAATCTGTCACACCCCAACCGATGGCGAAATCATCGGGGCGCGGCACTAGGCGAATCAGATTGCTCAAGAGAATCCATAACAACTAAATTGTGACCGTATTTAACACGTTCATTATCCCATACTAATAAACAACACATTCACATAAGTTATCACAGATTTCTTGTCCTCTCGAACAATACAAATCTTTTAGGAGAGTTTCTAGACTTCCTAGCTTGATTTGATGTAGACTGCGACTAAACCTGCAACATACGTTAAAACAACGTCAATACAAAAGTATTGGCGAGTATACAAGTTTTGATAGTAGCGAGAAATAGATAAAAAGTGTTGCGAATTACCAAATACATAAACGAGATACCTCAACATACATGCATACAAGACAGATACTACCAGCTAAGTCACTCGAGCTGCGATTACGGTTGCTATTCATCCTAACTAGACCCCGTCAGGTTCTATAGTACTATACTAGTTAAGGCGGGACCTCGCGAGTAAAAGTCCTAGCACATATGTAACTAGCACCACGTGTAAATATGCATAACAGTCATTCGCAAGTGATAAATAGTTTGATTGAATAATTCGTTTGATAAATTCGATTTAATAGGAACGTATGTTACACCCAAAATGCGAAAAAAAGGGGTTCGAGTATACTCACAGTCGGTGTTCAGCGAGTAAACACAACTTGGTTGGATTGAAGGGAGCGCGTCTGAGGTTAGCCTGATTACAGATTGATAGCGTAAGTGATGAACGGCGTGTAAATCGGTGCAAAGTGTCAAAGGATCGGACGGTAATCCGATCGGATGGCAATCCGATCGGGTGGCCGGTCGATCGGGTGACAATCCGTTCGGATGGTCATCTGATCGGGTGACCATTCGATTGGGTTGCTACCTCGTTTGGAAAAGATGTGTTTGTGTATGATGGTTTACCTTTTGAAGTTTTCGTTGTAGCATTTTGAAAACAGAGAAGTATCTCTACCCTTCAGGTCGGTCGATCGAACGGCGGCTCGATCGGGTGATGATCTGATTAGTAGGACACTTAGTGAGAACAACTTCACAGCAGTTTATCACTCGATCGGATTGCAATCTGATCGGGTGGCAATCCGTTTGGAACTGACTATATATTGAACATGATGCAAATTGTTTGAAGTTTAAAACATCACATGGTCGGATGGTCGTTCGATCGGGTGGCAATCCGATCGGACGGCAATCCGTTCGACGTTCAAAACTTGAAAAGTTGGAATAATAGTGCAAGTGGGAAACCAAGTGTAAGTCGATCGAACGGCTTTTCGATCGGGTGGGAATCCGATCGGGTGGCAATCCGATCGGACGACAATCCGTTCCAACTGCTTTGATCGTCTTGACACTAGTAACCAAGTGCAAGCCGATCGGACGGCTGTTCGATCGGGTGCCAATCCAATCGGGTGGCAATCCGATCGGACGGCAATCCATTCCAACTGCTCCAGTCGTCTTGACACTTGATTGTTTTGAAAGTTTGCGGTTTTGATCGAGATAATGTGATAACGTGCTAAACAACAGAAACTCGTCAAGACTCAAGTGACCCGTTCGGACAAGAACCACCCTAGTCCGACCAGTCAGCTGTTCGAGACGGTGTTTCTTGTTTAACCCGAAATCAGTAATCTCTTGGATAGATTCCAGATCTTGAACCAACACATCACTAAGAATGAGCAGAAGATCGGAACAAGCTCCGATTCTATCGGTCTTGAGTGCATTAAGTGTAAAAGAGTTGAAAGAAAGTTGAAAAAGTTTCTTTCAATCCTTTTATCCTTGAAGGTGTTTAGATCTATGAAAAATTATTGTGAAATCTTGTGGAAATCCTTTAGATCCGAGTTATTCTCGGTGGAATGAGGCCAAAGCTTGAAGTTCATAAGAACTCCATGATGACATCACCCTAAAACAACTCAAATCTGTTGAGATTCAATGGTGTAAAAGATAAAGAAGTGTGTGTAGATCAAAGAAGTACAAGATTTGAGGTAGTAACTTACAAGAATCGCGAGGAATCGAGAGGAAAAGGTCCAAAAGTGCGCTGGTCGAACGAGTGCTGTCACATCACTGTTCAAGTGATGTGATAAGTGCTATTTATAGGTGAAGTGGAGTGAAGGAGATGGAGTGCCATGGATCGGGTGGCAATCCGATCGGGTGGCTGTCCGATCGGGTGGCAATCCGATCGGGTGGCAAACCGATCGGTTGGCCACTCGATCGATCAGTCACTCGATCGGTGGTCTCCGGCGAATTGCGTTTCGATGTTTTGTTTTGTTCGTTAAGCTTTGCAATAGTTTGGTTACACATTATTATACCCACATTCATATATTTATTATAATTAGTCACAAAGGGTCGTATAAAGTCTGCATTGCGATAATCGAGTTGCGCGTTTCAAATATGTGTTGCGTTACGACATATCACGACTATCGAGGAGGGTAGAATAGGTCCTCTCTCAACGTCATCGTGAGTGTTAGTATGTGTGATGCGATGTGTTATAGCGATAAAGTATACGTAATATGCGAAAATACTACGACATAGCGATGTATGCGATATAGCTACATTATGATCCGAATCTCTGGTGCTAGGCGTAACGAGTATAACGAGTAGTAACAACGCACGAACGTCACAAAACCTTATAATAAATCATCTAAGAATAGATGATTGATTTTCAGAAATCGTTTTGGAAAATTGTGTTCTTGTTTTGGTAATCACCTAAAGATAGGTGACGTGCGTGTTTTAAGATCTAAACACAAGATAACTTGTGTTGGGGTCCTAGAAAAGTTATAGTCTAGGTCAAAGCATTACTAATAACCTAATTCCCTATAACCATTGGCTCTGATACCAACTCTTCTGTCACACCCCGACCGCGTAAAACAACAAACCGCGGCGGAAACGTCGGGGAGTGGAGTGGCAGAATTATTGTTTCACAACCATGGTATTTAAAGTTTAGTTTTATTTGAAATAAAGAGGATTACATTGTCTTAAAAACCAAGAAACAAAGAGTACATAACATAATTTAAACTAGTCTTGCATCTTTTATTGTCACTAAGGCCCAAGTCCTCCTAAGTGTATCTTGAACAACCCTATGCATCAGCTCCTAAAAACACATGTGAAAATAGGTACGTCAGCATAAAAATGCCTGTGAGATACATAGGTTTATTGATTTAGGATTCATGACTTATAGTTAAAAGAAATGTTTAACAAAAAGTTAGTCATGAATCTTAGGAATATGTTTTCTTTTATAAATCATACAAAAAGTGATAAGAAAATCAAATGATATATAAAATAATATTGCTTGGTTGAATAAATAACCAAGTAATAATGAATTTGTATAAGTTATGTCGTTTGTAAAACAATACCTTATGAAAAATATGTCGTTTGAATAAAATGTATCATGTCTTTGTTGTAATGATTTAAATAACGCTACGATATGCAATATCATAAAAGCACTTATATATAGGAAGTACCAGCGGCGTATC
Source organism: Helianthus annuus (assembly GCF_002127325.2). Classification (NCBI taxonomy): domain Eukaryota; kingdom Viridiplantae; phylum Streptophyta; class Magnoliopsida; order Asterales; family Asteraceae; genus Helianthus; species Helianthus annuus. Next base: position 111,282,950 of record NC_035436.2, read on the forward strand.
CACCATGCTTTTATCATATTAAACGTCGTCTCGTTACGTAAATCACTTATCAATAACCACCAAAATTTCTTGTTTAAACAAATGTCTAATTGTTAAGTGTAACCATGTCTTGTATAATCAAATGTTATGTTTGGCAAGTAAAAGTAACTACTCAAACCATATGTATAATGTTTATGTATAATCAAACGAAATTTATGGTGAATAATAGAATTACTCAACCCCATAGGAAAAATGTACAAAACAATGTATTTGATATAAATCATAGTTTAAGTCAAAAGTTATGTTTTGCAAAATCCATGCTTTACTGATACAAACACTTATGTGGTAATGTTAAACGCATACATTCAAGCCTTGGGGCTGGGGAGACAAACCCTTAAACAAATTAAAGATTTATCGAAATTATGTATATCGGATTCAGTCATTCCCTACTTCCAAACAAACTTAGGAAGCCGGGAACGGGATTTGTCAAGTCCTATGGTACCACTACATACTACCGAGCGGCGTGATTAATGTTAATGAACGTCTTTTTGTCCCGTTAAACAATCCAAATGTCATACCAAATGTAAGCATGTTATGTGTAAACAATGTACTAAGTATTCTAAATGAGCATATGTAGCAAAAATGTGATGTAAATCAATGTGTACATATGCTAAAATAAACATATGAAACAAATGTGTTTATGAAATCAATGTGCTATCATGTTAATTAAACATACATAGCATAAACATGGATGAAATCATGTACTATATGTGTACTAATGAACATAGCAAGCATATGTTATAAAGGCACGAAAAGCACGAGAGTAACAAGTAGGCACATGTGTTCCACCCCAAAATATATGAAAACAGTAAAAGAGGGGACTATGTACTCACTTGATAATGCTTAGAAGTCTTGTAATAACACCTAAACAAAGCTAGAAGGATCACGGAATCAATCGGCACCTATTATAGGTAACTACGTTAATAAACCGGACCTAAATCGGAAGATCAGATAAAATGAGGTTTCGCAAACCAAATGAGTATAGGAACTCATGTAATATGGTTTAGCAAAGCCTATATTCTAAATCGGAACCTAACCTAAGTGCTTATGACCCGTTACGACTCGTTAAGGTAGTCCATGCTACTTTAACGGGTCGTTCGCGTAAAACGCATTTGGACCGCCTAACTAGTCCTATGACAAGTATTATATGCCTTAACTTGTCTAATAATGTTACCTAATCAGTTTAGATGTCAAAATTTAGGTTACATATGCTTAAAATTAAATTATGCGCAAAAAGGGTATTTTGGTCATTTTCCAAACGCATATAAACTACCTATCATATAACTAACTAAAAGAAGTGACCATAAGGTATAACCTCAGAAGGTTATTCCCTATACAACTACGGTCACAAAATATGTTTGGTCGGATCCTAATGATCGACCAAACGGGTCGGGTTCGAAAGTCTAAGCGGTTGTTTAGACCGCTTATCTTACGACCCTATATAAGCACTAAACTAAAAGTGACGAGTTAAACATGTTGAAACATGTTTAACTAAGTTAGAAAACAAGTTTGATATCAAAACAAAGTGTTTTGATACCCAAAAATAGCTTCGTTGCAAAATACGCGTAAACACGTATTTTGACCGAAACTTTGACTCGTCACTACGCCTAATCAACGTGGTAACCAGTAGGTATAGTCACAAGGGACTATAACCATCGTGATTACACTCACGTTGCAAAGTTCAAACGAACTTTGTGTTGACCATAAACTGGTCAAAGCAAAAAGTCAAACACTGTTTGACTTTCATGCTTGAAACGCATAAAAAGCATGAAAGAAACTTACAAAAGGTCCAAGCCTTGAAGATAGAATAAGAAGACAAGAAGATTGGGACCTTCAACCAGAAGGGATAGTCCCAATATAGCATAATTTAGAGAAAAATCTGATTTGAGCAAGTTGAGAATGAATTTCCTTGGTTATTTATAGATTTCGGACAACCATTAGGATCGTTTCTTCGATTTCGAGCTTTGATCTGGACCTTACATGTGTTGCCCATGGTTTTGAATACCATGGGAACCTAAAACCCAGTCCATAGAGTGTGAATACCATGTCCAAAAACCCAGAATCCAGCTGCTGTTGCTGAAAACTTGTCTTTGCTGAACTGGGGAGCTGTCGCGCCCCGCGAATGAGCCAAGGTTGGCTTACGCGGCCCACGACCGCCCTTGGTTCAGCCATAAGTTTCAGATTTTACAGAAACAGTCCCTGCAAGTGTTTAATGCCATTTTTAACATGTTTAAGCCTAGTTAAGCCACTTTCAAGGCTCTATAATGATGCTAATGTGTAGGGAACATGAAATATGCTTGAAAACGTCTCAGATGTCGGTTCGTTTGGTCGTACGGTCACGATATTTGGTTAATTACGACGAAATAGGAACGCACGCGAAAAACGATCCAAATTGCGCGACGAATGAAATTTTAGCATGCCAATTACTAAAATAAAATATTTTAATGGTTACAAAAATTTTTGAATGTCCGGAGATGTTCAGAACGTAAGATATGCGCGTAAATGCAAACTTATGCACTTTTTGACGCTTTTAGTCCCTATTGATCAAATAAGTTTATTTTAGCATACCGAACCCCTCAAAGCCTATTTCTAAGCTATGTAAAGGATATTTAGGGTATGTTTAGCTTATGATCAAGTTCCGGAATGTTCGTTACTATACGAAACGGTATAGTTTTATAGTTTGGCACAAATAGTCCCTGAAAGCGAATAAACTTGTTTTTGCCATACCAAACCCTTTAAAACTTATTTCTAAGTTATGTAAAGGTTATTTAAGGTATGCTAAGCATATGTTGGTGTTCCAGAGTGTTTGTTGTGTTAAACTGATTACTTTTACGCATCAGTTTGCGTATAACTTTCCAGAAAGCGATATAGAGTTTGAAATCAAACAAAAATCAAAACGTGCAAAATGTCAAACATAAATAAACAAACATTGGGGTCAAATAACATTGTTTTATTGATAATTGAACTATTTAGAGTTTATACAATGATTACAAGCATAGATGTCACAGAAATCTACTTTGTCACAATAGAAATTTCGATAGCATTTCGTTTCACTTAGACTCCTTTCATAAGCTAACACCCCAAAATTATGACAAACTCACACATCACACATCTATTTATAGACATTTTAGACCTACCAATCATCAATGCATCACACATCAAACGAGTCAGATCGTGTCATTACTTGCGCAGTATTGATTGTCAAAGTATCTGCAAACCTAAAGCACCAGTTAAGGGGGAATCTGTTGATGCATGTGGGATGAAAACATAAGAGACATGACTAAAGTTGCAGCAAACCTTCCATCTTTTTAAAAGATTCAATATCATCAGCAATTGTTTGGTCATCTCCTTGAAGTTTTCTACTTTCTCTTGAAGATCATCCTTCTTATTATTACACACTACTTCTATTTCACAAATCCAGGTTTGTATCCATACTTGTTTGAGGTTTATGTGATGATACCATGTTGATATTAAATTTACATGGATAAGTTGAAATAATATATAAATAATGTAAAAGCAGCTCATGATAAAGAGTGTTCCCGGATTCATGCTTGATGACTGATTTTGTGTTACAAAACTAGGGTTTTTGTAGTTAACAATGTGATATATATCTTGTATGAGTATGATATTTGCAAGATGTTCAAATAACTACGTGGTTAATCACATAATGATGATGATCGATGAACTGTTTGTGGATTATTGTCTGAAATAATTCTTTGGAATTAAACATGACTTAGATAAACTAGGATCTTTGAATATTCTAAGGTGTTAAAAACATTGTATGAGAAATCACGATATGTGGGTTATTGTCTAGATGATTGTGATAATGTTCTCGATGAATGAAATTACGAATTCTAGTTCGTAGGTGATACTAAGATTTGTCTAGAAATGTTGTGATGGTAATGATGATTCTACAAAATGATTAAACAATAATTTCATGAATTTGTTTGTTAGAATTCATGGTTCGGTGACAAATGATTAGGAAAGTTATAAACTTGATTGATTTGTTAAAGTGCATGAGGAACTTATTATTGATTTGAAAATGTACAACTTGTAATGCATAATGTACACACAAGATCTGCTCCTCGTACACTTCAGGGGTCGCACACTCCTGAATGTACAACTCCTGATACATAACATACAATGGGACGACTGCATAGTCTCACACTTTAAAGACCGCACAAACGTTGTACAATATTCTATTGCATCAGGTACAAGGAATCTAAGTTGGGTCGCACATCCAGTAAGGTCGCACACCCTCACGTACAAGTTGCAGAAGCACGCCGTACAACTTAGCACAACCTGACCGCACACTTGCCAGGCAGGCCGCACACTGGCAAGTGGGCCGCACAGTTTATTATGTTGGGCTTAATTAGTAGGCCGCACACTGATTGAGCCCAAATCCTTATATACGACCGCACAGTGCCCACTACTTACCATTGTTATATGTTTAACTGTACTGTTGCAATGTTACATGTACATTTCTAGTATAATCGATTAATACTACTTGTACACTACTTGGATTGAATACGTGTATAACATACGTGACATACTTGTATGCGGTCCAAATAATTGGTAACCATTAATAGGACGAGGTTAACCAAATTAGGATAAAATACTCTATATACCGAGTAACCAAAGGTGAGTTCACACTAAAACTAAAAAGCGTGCATTCCCGGTGGTTTGGGAACTTCATATACCGAGGAAACGGTATGGTAAATTAATGATACTCATGAATCATATCTCAGAATACTAAACGAAACTCTACCATGAAAGTCCCTTTACATTTATACTGATTAATCGCCAGATGGACGAACGAGATATTAGTTGATAGCGCTATTAGGTTTGAAAACCTCACACTGTGCCTCAGATGATGGGAGTGAACTTATATCTGGAAATCTGGTCCATGATGGTAGACATTCACCAAAGGGCAAAATGACAATTACGTCAATGTTTTGGTACTACACAGTTTAGTAGCTCCCATATGGGGTAGCTCCCCATGGCATATTTTGGATAACATGGTAACTTAATAAATTGGTGTTTTTGGGATGAAACAAGAAAACCCTTTTCAAAAACCGTGAACTCGCCAACTTTATATTGACACGCTACTGCATGCTTGCAGGTCCGTAAATGCTGCGCTGGAGTCTGCTTGGAGGAGTGTGGTGGTCGTCTAGAATCCGATGTCGGATTCCTAATTTGGAACTTATGTCTTACACTATTTATGTACTTCATGCTTCCGCTAAACATTTAAACTCTACTTTAACTAACTACACTTTGAACTTTATTTCAAACCTATTATGTTTTAGACTTAAAAGTCACTAATCATATCGGTAATGGTTTTATTTTACTTATATTAAATGTTCAATGTGATTATGGCTTGATCCTGGGTAGTCACACGCCTCGTGGTGGTAAATTTGAGGGTGTGGCAACTCTCATTTTTTATAAGTTCAAGAATCGACATCAATAGACATGGGGGGATTTTTTAATCCATATTTGTGTTTGTTATTGTGCGAATATGCTAGATAGAGTATGTACTAAATATGTCTGTTAAGGTGTGTTTAAACACATGAGAACAATCAAACGTATGAGAGTTATGTTGGTGCATGCGTCTGTTGACTTCGTCTAGTATCGAGTCTTGTACTAAATATGTTAGATCAGGGCACACGTAGTTCGAGAAATAGGATGTTTAGGTAATTCCGCTTGGAGGTTAATTCCGCTTGGAGTGTCTAATTCCGTTTGAAATGTGCTAGCATGTAATTCCGCTTGAAAGTGAAGTTGTAGTAATTCCGTGCGGAATTAGATTCCGCATGGAATTCTAATTCCGCTCGGACATGTTCATGCGGAATTACTGCCCTATGAATACCTCCCCAAGCGAAATCAGTTGTAACAGTCTGTGATTCCGGTACCGAAGTGCTGCCGACGTGCTGTTTGATTGTAAATTGTGTTAAATCAATATACAAGGCAATTTAAAGTGAATTCAGCTGTTTTACAAGTCCGTTTCTCTGTTTCCGCCTTTGAAACGGACAAGAGCTCTTCTGATTGACTCCTTTGGGTCACGATTCGATCCTACATGTGGTATCAGAGCTCAAGAAGAAGAGTTCTTGCCAAAACAGCCATTATTTATGACTTCAACACCTTCTTTTTAAAATTAAACTAGTTTTCACGGTCAGAACGGTTTGAATTTCACATATAACATTCGAAAAAGTGTTTTAATGAATCCTTGTGAATATTGGACCATAATTCAATCAAAATCTGATAAAATAAGTAATTCCGCTTCAAAATCAGATCGTAAAAAATGACGTCAGCCTAATTCCGCTCGAAATCACTGTTTGATTTCAAGCGAAATTAGCTAATTCCGTTTCTGGATCTAATTTTGTTTGAACCGTTTCAAACGAAATCATCAAATTCCGCGTGAGATTAACTATTTCCGCTTGAAATAGTTAATTCCATTTCATAGTGTTATTCCATGTGAAGTAATTCTGCGTGGAATTACTAATCCCGTTTGATAGTTGTAATTCCGTGTGAAGTTTAATCTCGTTTGAAGTTGTCTATGCAGGTAATTCTGTTTGAGGTGTATTTCCGCTTGAATTGGAATTCTGTTTGAACTTGTGTTTTTGTGAAAAATTTGCCGAAACATGGACGACGATTTTTACAATGCATTTGCGACACCGCTTGCTCCGGTTACTGCTGCTGAGACTGTGTACAATGAGAATGAGACTGGTACTTATCAGAAACCGCCAAAACTCATGTACATTGAGGATTTTCAGGGATGGAAAAATCGATTTGAGAACTGGGTGCAAGCTTATAAATTTGATGCTTGGTGTTCATTATTGAAAGATTATGAGAAACCAAAGAATGAATGTGGAATTGAAAAAGCTATTTGTGACTATTTAGAGAGTGACAAATTGAAATTTACAAGTGAGAAAATGATGATCAGTATTCTTCAACAAGCAATTAAAGAAGATATCTTTGTTTTGCTCCAACATAATGGTACAGCTAGGTCAATTTGGGAAGCATTGATTCAGAAATTCAAAGGAAGCGCAGATATGATCAAAAACAAAAAGGCGCTATTGAAGAAATCCTTTGATATGTTTGCAGCTTTTGACCATGAAACAACAAAGCAGACCATTGATAGGTATTGTCATTTGGTATTGGAAATGGGAAGATTGGATATTAAAACAGATGATGATGAATGGGTTGATAAATTAGCCGAAGCGTTTCCACAGAATAAGTGGGGAACTTATTTGATGATTCTGAAACACATGAGGAAGTCTCAGGATATGAATTTGGCACAATTTATTTAGAGAATTGAGGAGCATGAGTTGGATATTCAGAAAACCGCTATTATGACAAATCCGAATGCTCAACAAGATGTCAGTATGTATTATAGGGGAAACAAATTTGAGGCTACTCCCAGTCCCAGCCCAAAGATCCAAACTGGTTTCAGTGCTGACAGTTCATCTGGAACAAAGAGTAGTAATGTAACTCAAAGTGGTGGATCTTCGTCTTCTTTTTCAAGTTTTGATCCAAATCATACAACATCAAGTTCTCAAAGGCAAAACTCAGCGAATCTTCAATGCAATGTTACTTTGAACATTCAAAATGGTCAGAATTTGTCCCCAGAAATAGCCAAGCAACACATGGCATCACTCGTTGCTATGTTGGAATCTTATGAAAGTTTGATTGCTGGCAAGATTGGAAATCTGATGCTTACAAAAGAAGATTATGACCAAATTGATGCTGAGGAACTTGAGTTGATGGATGTGAAGTGGTGTTTGGCTAGTGCTTGTAGGAGAGCAGAAAAGTTTCAACAAATTACTGGTAGAGATGAGTTTCGAGGAATGGCTACTTCTCCGTTAGGTTTTGACAAATCAAAGGTTACCTGTTTTCGTTGCAAAGGAAAGGGACATTTTAAATGAGAATGCAAAAACCAAGAAGCAAATGGAAGACAAGATGGAAAGAATGATTATTATCAAAAGTCAATTTTTCATCAGATTGATCAACAACCACAAATTGTTAAACAACCACAAACTGCTCAAGCACAACCCATTGAAGAGAAAAGAGCTTTGTTTGGTATAATTGATCAAGATGATGAATTTTTTGCAGAAGGTTTCAGCTAAGATAAATATATTCCACCAGGCTCAGGTCTTGTTGCTAGAATTCTGGGTGAAGATGAGGCTAGTCAGAAAAGAATCCCGATTTTTCCAGATCTAGGAAGTGATATTGATACCGATGAAGAGGAAGAATATCTTAACAAAGCTAGAAAAGGCATAGATCCTGACAGTTTTAATTTCTTTTTTGCAGATAAAGTTGAGATGCTGAATCAGAAGAAGATTGCCAGATTGAGGAGAGAGCTGGAAGCAGCAAAATTACTCGCTGATGAAAAGGCAAAGACAGAAGCTGGAGAAGCAAACGTTGTACCAACAACTGAGAAAGTAATGGAGAAAATAGTTGAATTCGAAAAAGTTGTCGAAGTAGAGAAAATTGTAGAAATAGAAAAAATTGTTGAAGTTGAGAAACTCGTTGAAGTCGAAAAGACTGTCAAGGTTGAAAAGATAATTGAAAAAGTGGTTGAAGTTGAAAAACCATGTTTGAAATGTTCAGAGTCTTGCAAACACTGTGAGGAGAAAGACAAGAAGATTAGTGAGCTGGAAGAGCTGAAAGAGAATCTGTTGTCTGATTTGAAGTATGTGAAAGAGTCATACGATGTACTGAACAAAACAGTTGATAGATTGAAAAAGACGAATTCAGAAATCTAAAATGCAATGGAAAAAATGAGCTCAACATTAATGATGAAGCAGAAGGTCATCAATGAGTATATTGAAGACTGTGCTAAGCTAAAGCAGGAGTTGGAACTTGAGAAGATAGAGAGTGAAAGGATTAAACGATTATTGTTGAGCTATACAACATGTGATTATCTGATTGATCGTGTTTATCCTACTGTTGCAGGTCTTGAGGCATTCAAGGAAGAAAAGACTGAAGATACTGATACTGGTAAGAAACAAAGTGTCAAGTATAACAGATGTCCGCCCCCGATCTATGAAATTTATTCTCCCAGAAAGCCAAATGAGGAACGTGTTAATAAGGCTCTCAACATCAAGTTAAAGTCTGAAATCATTAATGAATTACCAGACAATATTGATGTCACATTCACAGCGTCTGACACTAATCATGAGTCTGAGTTATTAAAGAAAGTGGTTGATCAGGTGTTGGATATGGATGAAGAGTCAAAGCCGGAGTCTAAATCTGAAAGTCCGAGTTCGTTAGAAAAGAGTCCAAGTTCACCGGTTAAAAGGGTTTACAATAAGGATTTCTTGTTATCAAAATCTAATTTGAGTGATGGATCAATCAAAGTAGCTTATACTTTGAATGATTCAGACAAATTATATTCTAATGAGGAATTTCCAATAAGAAGTGTCAAAACTGAAAAGATCAAACAGGTTTTCAATTTAACAGAAATTGATATTTCTGAAATAAAAGATTTAAATCTTGACGGAAAACCAATTAAGTACACTTCTTCAAGAATTAAACAAAGAGTAAACAGGAAAATGGGTTACGGTTGTGGTTATGGTTTTCAAAAGAAACCAAACCATAATAGTAATTTCAAAAAGAAAGGTTTAGGTTTTAGTTCTTCAGAAAATTATAAAAATGAGAAAAATTATAAACCAAAAACAAAATTTGTTGCAGGGGGAAGCTCTGAAGAAGAATAGCAGAAACCATTCTGGAAACAATCAAACCAGGAGTTTCTTGCTGAAGTAAAGAGGAATGTGAAAAAGTTTGCTCAAAGAGTTGACAGAAGAACCTGTTTCAAGTGTCAAAAAGCTGGACACATAGCTTGGAATTGCCACGAGTTCACTGATTCAAAACAGGGAGTGTCTTCTAACTCTGAAATGAGAAGGAAATATGTTGGTAAAACAAAACAATCAAAAGAAAAATTTGATAAATCGACTTCTGAAGTTGGTGAAAGTTCAAAACGTTTTTACAAAAGGAAAGGTCATTTGAACAAACAAAAGTGGGTTGTTAAATCTGAAAGTAGTTCTAACAATGAATCTGATTCCATAAAATCAGAGGAGTCATTTATTGAGAAAAAGAATGATAATTCCGTTCCAGAGTTGAACGATGAAAACTTTCCACCATTAAGGACAGAAATCTAAAATCAAAAGGCAGGTTTGAAATTTCAGATCAATTCTTTGTTGGTAAAAAGAAATTTGATGCTGAAAAAGTGTTTAATGGAAAAGTTAAACATATTTTTGGAAAGATGGTTGATAGGAAAGTAAAAAGTGCATAAGAATTTTACAAATCAAAATGTTGGTGGGATAGATGTGTACCAGAATCTCCCAAGGCTGGTCAGGCTTGGGGGAAAGTTTTTCCTAACTGAAAAACCTGACTTGCCGGAGCTCCCAGGTTGGTAAGAGTGGAGTAGGAATCGGCATCATTCTTTGTATCAGGTTTGATTGGTTTGACTTAAAAATGGTAAATCAGGGACATTAAGTTGTACTTGATTTTCTACAAGTGGTAGTTGTTGGTAAAACCTAAGATTGTTAAAATTGTTCCAAGTGGTTGAAAAAGCAATGTGATGAATGAATACCCAACCTACAAGTGGTAACAGCACAACTAATTTTCCAGAAAAACCATTTTGATTAAAACAAACTTAAATGTTTTGAAATCATAATGGGAAAATGGTTTGTTGTGAGGGGGAGTTCTGATTGTTTATGCTCAGAGAATGGCGAATTCAAGCTTGAAAATCAGTTGTCACTTTGCTTGTACAGTTTGTTTTCAAAATTCTTACTCTTTAGAAAATTTGAAAAAGCCAAAAACATGATAAAATTCAAAAATAAGTTTTGTTGTAGAAAAGAGGAAATGAATTGGAAAGTTAAAATGTGATAAATGGTCTCACTGAGGATGTGCCAGTAGGTTTTTGCACATTTAGTAGATTGTCTTCGAGATATAAACCTAAATTTCAAACTTGCTAATCTCGTGGGTAACATTTCTTGGATATATGGGTAACCCCCGAAATCTTGTTTGAAAGATCCCTCTTTCTGAGATACTAGGTCTTTATACTTAGTGATATCTGGGGTATTATCCTGGGACTTCTGATTTTGCGGAAGCAATGGCCTAGTCCCCGTATAATACTTTCTGCTTGCTTGAAATATAGCGCTGCCCTCAGTACAAAAATGATGAAACATTGAAAAATGCTAATCATGTGCTGTTGAAGAAAAGATTCTCTAAAGGAAACACACCAAAAGACGAGCCGTCATCTCTTTGCTGAACGGAAGTTCTGACCTGAGCTCTCACGGTTTCGCATTTAACCCTTTTTACAGATATCATCTAGGTATACTCACCTGTAAGACTGAATATTGGGATCTGGATACAGGAGTATATTCAAGTGATGGGACACGCGAATAAGTTTAAGTGCTTAAAACATTAATCTCGTATCTCGAAACAATTGAACTTTGTGTGAAAATTTAAGTGGATCAATATACTGACAATCTAGGTGAATTGTTTAGAACTTACAATGTTTAAAGCTTAACGGTGTTAGTGATTTGTCTCATAAACTGATATGATCCTCTTACACAAACTCGCAAAAATATTGTCTGTAAATATTTCTTTACAAGTTTTCTGTTCAATATTCAAAAATACAAAAAGATTATTAGTGTGTTTTAGCATAAAGTTTGAAAAAATCAAAAAGATTTTCGATAACTGATGATGAAAAGCTGATTTTCAAAATTCAAGTGCTAAACATGACGAACAGGTTCGGGAAGAGTTTGTTTGAAAAGTTATTCTTACATGTGGTCATCTAATAATGTTAAATGATTCTTGATGTGTTACCTACATGTGGTTTCTGAAATGGTTATAGTTTAAATTTTACAAAACTTATGTGTTGAGTAGAGTATGTGAAGGATAGCCTGGACTCTGAATCTGAGTAGAGAGCTAGGTCGCGATCCTGATTCTGTGAAAGCAAGACTACGATCCCAGTACAAGTTGAGGGGGAGTATGTTAGAGAGAGAGAGTCTAAAGATGCAAGAGCTAGGGATTTGATCCTGAAGATGCCAAAGATTGATAGAGCATCATCCGAGGGGGAGATTTGTGAAAGAAAGTTAGAGTGAGGCAAGAGCCAGATAGAGATTCTGGAAGCCCGAAGACTGATAAAGACTGAAGACGTTGAAGACTCGACACTTAAGACTCGTCAACATTCGAGGGGGAGTCTGTTGGTGCATGCGTCTGTCGACTTCGTCGTGTATCGAGTCTTGTACTAAATATGTTAGATCAGGGAACGTAGTTCGAGAAATAGGATGTTTAGGTAATTCCGCTTGGAGGTTAATTCCGCTTGGAGTGTCTAATTCCGCTTGAAATGTGCTAGCATGTAATTCCGCTTGAAAGTGAAGTTGTAGTAATTCCGTGCGGAATTAGATTCCGCTTGGAATTCTAATTCCACTCGGACATGTTCATGCGGAATTATTGCCCTATAAATACCTCCCCAAGCGAAATCAGTTGTAACAGTCTGTGATTCCGGTACCGAAGTGCTGCCGACGTGTCGTTTGATTGTAAACTGTGTTAAATCAATATACAAGGCAATTTAAAGTGAATTCAGCTGTTTTACAAGTCCGTTTCTCTGTTTCCGCATTTGAAACGGACAAGAGCTCTTCTGATTGACTCCTTTGGGTCACGATTCGATCCTACAAGTTACATTTTATTGAGTGCCAAACGTTTGAATGTGTCAAACATATGAGACACACGTTTGAAAATGTTAGGCAAATGAGCTAGACATTTGAAGCTCCAAAACGTATGGGTCATGACCTATAAATAGAAGTGTCATGCGTTTGAACTTGATATGTTTCATTTGAGAGGAGAAATCACACTTGATTTCTCCCAGAGCTTAAAATTGTAAACTCTGAAATCTGTGCCAACTTGATCCTACCACGTTTATCCATACCGTATTCAGTTTTCTGTCAAAACATCAGTCTTGACCGCATTTAAACACTAATAGTTAGGTTTTATCATCCTTTGCACGTAATTTCACAAAGGATCATACCTTTTGTTGCAAGCTTGAAGTAGTCGCACATTGCTCGGCATGTTTAAGATTTGATTCCATATCTTTTAATTTAGCTTCCTTCATTTTCAGTTGTGTGAAATCAAAACAAACCTCAATGCTAATGTAAAATAAACAAAACCTAGATGTGGCCATTGCAAGACATTACTTGTAAATGAGTCGAGAGGAGTTTATATCATCTCAGACAACACAGGTCTACTAAGGGTTTGGTAGGGTTAAAGATGGGCTTGATAACCTGGCACTTTGATATTAAATAAAAGACTTGAGAAAAGACAACAATACACTCACATACGTTGCATGTGAGGGGGGTTAATAGACATAACAAATGGTGTTAGTCTACAAGGTTGATTCCCGTAACAAAATATCAAGTTAAAGGTTGATCTAAACACTTTTAAAATTGAAAGGTATAGCGTGTAATTTTGGAAAGGTATAGCCACTTGGGTTGTAGCCTAGTGGTAAGAAGCAGGACTTCTTTGGAGAAGACTCATATTCTAATCTTGGGCAAAATGTAATTTAGGAGTAGTGTGATCAGTGGTGAGTGTTTATTCTTAGCCTTTAAAAAAAGAGTCGTTTGTGCAATTTTGTAAATGATAAAATTATTATTATTTTTTTTTTTTACAATTTACGTTTGTGTCCCATATTATTAAATGCGGTGTATGTTACATATTCTAAGCATAAAAGAAAATATGGGGGCACAGTACCTCCACGCCCCTGTTATCCTCCGCCTATGAGTGGTAATCTGGTATGATGTTTATCACCAAATAAATGATATGTTTTAAAATTGTAGATAAACTCTTAAAACATTACAAAATATTTAAAATTGTACACGTGTTATTATCAATGGATTCAGTTCATTTGCATCGAATACAATTGACTCTTCTTTGGTGGTACCAGTTTCGTACGACAAGTAATTAATGCTGACATTTTAAGGACATGTCCATGCAAATCATAAAGAAATGTTGCCCATCTGAAACTTTACCACCAACCTTGGGTACTATATGTCTCCTAATCATCTTGTTTATTGTGTCTAACGATCAATAACTCAAACCTTGTCTTGTTTATTGTGTCTAACTATCAATAATTGAAACACAACTCACACATACATGAACCACCATAACCAAACAATGAAATGCTCCTAGATTATGAAACAGACACTTTAATTTCATCAAAAAAACACTGAATATGCTAGCTTGTTAGGCAACAATTCTGATCATTCATCTTTCTTTATATATAGTACCAGTACTACATTGCTACCAAAAGGCCTAGTGACATAAATAAACCACAAGTTATTTTAAAACCCTAACCCTAATCTAACCCTACCACCCTAGATTAGTTTCCTTAACTGATTATCACCTATTACTACTATATGATCATTAATATTAAGTCAAAAGTAGATTAGGGTTTGGAGGTGGTGGACAGATCATCAGCTTCTTTGAGATCCATGGTGGTGAGTGGGAAGAGTTGTAGGGTTTTGGGTGGTAATCTTGTGCAATATGGAGTTGTAGCATAATGATCCATTGTCATCATTGTCATGAGTGAGCAATCACATGTGAGTTTGCAGGTGCTATCAGATGGGATATCCACCTTCCAGTTGTTCATCGATGGTTTGCATTCTGATGAATCTTCAACTCCAGCAACCTATTCACACATTACACAAAATAATTAGGGAACTTAAAAGGAGTCTAACACCTCTTTAAAGTTTATATTTTAGGGGCCCGTATTTTATCTTCGCACAGGGCCTACATATTTTTGAAGATTTCGGAGACGACCCTGAATATATATTTTAAGTTGGTTAGTCTAATAAAATAAGTCTAACAAAAACCCACATGATCAAAAGTATTGATTTTAAAAAAATATATATATATATATATATATATATATATATATATATATATATATATATATATATATATATATATATATATATATTCATCATGGATTTTTTTTATTTAACATGAGTTAATAAAGTTTAATCATTTCTAAATTATTTCTTTCTGTTCCTTCTTGTGCGACAATTTCCTTACTTCATTTTGTTATTAAAAAAAAATAACTCTAAAAGGAATTCCGACTGCAAACCACAAGAAAAAGAAAGAAAAAAGGAGATACCATCTCCAACTATCTTCTTCTGAAATTCCTACTATGAATCTCACATAAACGTATATACATATGCATACATAATATACAATGTACTCCCTCTATCCCATTAAAAGTGTCATATTTTAAATTTTCAAAGTCTTTATTTATAAACTTTAACTTTAATTATATATTTTTTGTGTTATATAAAACTTGATGAAAATTAACCCGATAATAACACTTGTAAAA
The DNA here is from genome assembly GCF_002127325.2 of Helianthus annuus. Classification (NCBI taxonomy): domain Eukaryota; kingdom Viridiplantae; phylum Streptophyta; class Magnoliopsida; order Asterales; family Asteraceae; genus Helianthus; species Helianthus annuus. The sequence continues at coordinate 111,298,362 of NC_035436.2, forward strand.
CACACTTAAATCATATAACTTTCATCAAGTATTATCTAACAAAAACAAAATTATTTAAGGTCAAAGTTTATAAATAAAGACTTTGAAAATTCAAAATATGACACTTTTAATGGGACGGAGGTAGTAGGTATCTATATGCATAGTACATATATACATATAATAATAATGCATTTGTATGTCATGGAAACGCTCGAAATTTGGCCACATTACAAAAAAGGGTTTGGAAGTTTTATATATATACCATGAATGAAAATGCAAGTGATAGACTTAAACTTTAAAAGAAAAAATTAAAAAAAAAACAGTTTTCTAGTTTGTAATAATTATATACTGAATTAATTATAACACTGTATATCCACTGAATTTTCACAAACCCTACAATAATCATGAGCCGCAATAAGTTTTCTTTATACATAATGTAAAACAAAATATGAAGAATGATTCACAAAAAAAAAAAAAAATGTTGAATAATTACTACCTGATGAAGAGGAAGAAACGGATGATGATGAGTAGGATAAAGACGATGTTGCTGGTACAACACCATTAATTTCTTTCTAAGCTTTTGGCGGTCACGAGCCTTGTGATTCTGAAACCAGTAGAACACATTTTTGCCTTGAATTTTGCCATAAATAGACAATCTTGCAGTGATTTGTTGTATCTGAGTTGCTGTTGGTGTTTTCAGGCCACCTCTATACATTCCCTCTAGCATCATCACCTGCTCCGGCGTGGGACACCACCTGCTTCCACCTCCGCCACCACCACCGCGTGTTGGCGCCCGGACCGGCACCGATGTCATAGTTCTATGTTTTGGATTGTTCGTTAGTGTTTTAGGGTTTGTTAATTTGTGTGTGATTTGGAGTGGAGGTATTTATAGAAGTGAGGAGTTCAACGAGTGAAGTGATAATAATAAATAAGTAAATAAGTGAGTTGATATGAGGAATGAGTGTAACCATGCAAACACTTGTCTTATTTTGAAAAATGAATCACGTCTAAAAACAGTCTAATATAAATAGTAAATCTAAGGAAACGTAATTTATCTGTCAAATAAAAATAAACTAAACGTAATTTCTATAGGCAAAAACTAACTACACACCTTATCTGCCTATTTAGACACTTTTTTGTCTCGTATATGCCTCGTATAGGCCTATACTAGACGTATAGGGTTACATCAAATTCAGTGTCTGACTCATGTCAGTTCTGATTTGACTGCTCCTATATACCTCGTATAAGCCTATAATAGGACCCCTCGTATAGGTCTCATATATGGGGCGTATTTAAGGGGTTTTTTTTAACAAACATTTTATACAATATTAATCATTTTAGCAAACTTTTATACAAAAACCAGTTTTCTATTTTAAATAAATAAAAACAACAAGTACATGATATTTTTTTAACAAACATTTTATACAATATTAATCGTATACGCCTCATATAGGCCTATACGAGGCATATAAGACAAAATATGACATAATCAGAGATTCTCTTGTAATTTGAAAAAGGTTATACGCGACGTATAGACCTATACGAGGCGTATACGAGGGTGTGTAAATAGGGACTGTGGTGTGTGGATATGTAGACCCTTTTTTATATATAGTATGCATACATATGAGAAGAAGGGTATAATTTCAGTCATTAATTTAAATATCTATCAGAAAATAAAACTTTGTACAATGAGTAATTTTTGATATATTAGTTATATGTAGCGGAAGAACAAAGAAGGCAATAATAAGGAAGCAAAACAGCACAATAGTATTACAAAAAAAAAAAAAAAAAGTATTACAAAACAACGTCGATACTTATTAAGTAAATTACAGTTCATTCTTAATTCTAAAAATTTATATATTTGCTTTTAATTGCTTCCTGTATTATAACGCATCTTATGACCATATCAATCAACGTTAGATCTTATGACCATATCAATCAACGTTAGATTGTCTATTGTATAGACGCGAAATAAGCATTTTACACTTATCATTAAGAAATTAAAAGAGGAAAAAACCTAATTTATTTAGTGTCGGCATGGGTTAGCCGACCCAAGAGTCGGCCCTGCTTTTTACCTTATATTTAACATATAAAAATTTTGTAATAATGTGTAATAACTAATATGCATGTTAAAGATATTTGATTATCTTAATAGTGTCTATACTTCCACATGAAAATCCCGAACTATATTGAAAACAATGTAGTTTTTTATACGAGTAAATTATCGTTTTACTCTCTGAGTTTTACCTAAAATTGTCACTTTAGTTAAAATAGTTTTTTTTTTTTGTCATTTTAGTTCAAATAGTTTTGTTTTCTGTCATTTTAGTCCCTGACTTTTGTCATTTTTGCCATATTCATCCAACCCACTAACTTCATTCTAAAAATTTAGTTAATTTAGGTAAATCTTGGTTAAACCACATTTTTCTTTCTTTTTTTGCAGGTGCGATGGTATGAGAATGATGTTATGCTGGTTTGCAGTGAAGATGATGACGGTGGTTGTTAGTTTTACGATGATGGCGACTTTTCCACCACCACTAGCCACTTTTCCGCTACCCATGTCATCAACCAACACCACCGTCATCATCGTAAAACCAACAATCACCGCCATCATCTTCACTGTAAACCGGCACAACACTATCCCCATACCATCGCACTAGCAAAAAAAGAAAGAAAAGTGTGGTTTGATCAAAATTCATCTAAGTTAACTAATTTTTTTTAATAGAATTAATGGGTTGGATAAAGATGATAACAATGACAAAAGTCATGAACTAAAATAAAAGAAAACAAAATTATTTGAACTAAAATAACAGGAAAAAAACTATTTAAACTAAAGTGTTAAAGTTTCATTAAAGCTCATGAAGTAAAATCACAATTTACTCTAAACAGAAAAAGATACATAATTGTAATATTTACAAGTATATTACATAAATAGAAAAAAGATACATAAGAGTGACGTTTCCTTGAGCTTATTTCGGTGGTTGGAACTAAATATCTGATTTTCTGTAGGTCCTGCGAACTTGACAGTAGACATATATGTCTTTTGTCTTTCTTTACTCAATTGTTTTAATTGCCTTACCAGAAATATTGAATAATATTATCATAACATAAAAATTCTTTTCTTTTTTTCAACGATAAATTTGGATTAGTGACGAATCAATAGAGTATCATCGTGCTATTAGCGGAATCATCTGATTATATCTATCTCCACTAAGCAATAATGTCTAATTGTGATCTATACACCAATTTATAAGAAACCTAATAAATCTGGAAAAAAAAAACACTTTTTATGAGAATCGAACTCAAAACCTAATATTTCGTAAACATTGTATCACCCTCAAAATACCACTACACTATAATATCATATACATTTCAATAACTTGTTTTTATTGGAGTGTCAAAGTTAAGTATCGTGTTTTGTTTAAGGGAATATCAATTGTTTTACTCTTGCGGAAAAAATAGGATCTACTTGTCTAGTGACTAAAAGCTAGTCGAAATAAAGTATATAGTAATCATACAAAGAAGTTTTCATAATATAGAGATAATACTCATCAAACTTAACGTTTGTAACTGAAACAAATACATAATTTTTATTTATCGATTATTATATACGAACAGATCAGGAGAAAACGCTTTAAAGTGTAACAACGGTGAGAACGATTCTCAGCCACAAGATCTTAGTGGTTTGTTGTTGAGATTGATGCGATCACATTTTTATAAATATTAGGGGCATTGGAACTACCAGGAGTGGTAAAATAGGAAGATTCAAACAAGGGTGCACATATTAATCACATGTCATTTCCCCAATCATATTTAAACGCCAATAACTTTTTTATACGCGATTATTTTTTTAAAAAAAATCACACCATAAAATTCAACGTTTTTTTAATCTTTCCAACGAATATACTATTGAGATATTTTACGGAAAAAATGAAGTGGATTTTTTATGGTGTGTTAAACTTTGTTTTTCACGGCATTTTCAACTATGTTTTTATGGCGTTTTTCTGAAGTGGGTGTTTTTATGGCGTTTTTTAACCAGTTTTGTATGGCGTTTTCTGAACTAAGTGTTTTTAGTGCATTTTAAACTGAGTTTTTCATGGCGTTTTTTGAAACTGTGTTTTTTATGGCGTTTTCAGCTGGTTATTTTCATATCGTTTTCTGAATTGGGTGTTTTTATATCGTTTAAAGTGAATTTTTATGGTGTTTTTCTGAATTGGTTTTTTTATGGCGTTTTCAATCGGATATTTTCATGCCGTTTTCTGAACTGCGTGTTTTTATGGCGTTTTTATTTGAACACGCAGTTCATGTTATTTTTTAAATTTCAAAAGTATAGCAATAGCATACTCGTTAGAAAGATAATAAAACACTCGAGTTTATAGTGTACTTTTTTAAGAAAATAATCACGTATAGAAAAATTACGAGAGTTTTAAAAAATGATGTAATATGCATGTGAGTGGCATGTGCAAGGTTACATGTGAGTGGCATGTGCATGAGCTTTTTGACAATATTACCCTTAGTGTAAGTTAGCACCAACGCCACATGTCAACACCAAAATCGTTTTCACTGTTCTCACACTTTTAAGCGTTTTCCTTAAATCCTAACCCTAATTATATATATTCTTCACATAATTAAGGAAACTAGACGATAATTTTTTACTGTAGGGATTTAAATTTTATAAATTCAATCAGATAAAACTAGGATACAACAATTAAGTGAATATTGTAGTATTGACCCCTCACCGAGTGGCTGGAAACCATTCTTTGAATTCACGAGGACAACATATACAATGTCATTTGAAACCATCGGACAGGACTAACGATTTTCAGACAGTGGTGAATTGGAAAACACACTCATAAGAGAGGACCGAAACAGTTAAAGACGTACTATTTGAGGCTAGGGGATACCATCGGTTTTCCTTGAAACTGTCATCTTTGCCTCACACATATATTTACATATGCCATATTCTTATAACCACATAGAGCCCTCTCTCAAAGTGAGCTTCATTGTGACAACCCGTATTTTCGACCCTGGTTAATCACGTAAAGTTATTGGTGTTAATGTTATATGTTATGAGCTTCATTTGTTAAACCCCTAGCCCAAAACTCCTCTCTACACATATACACTACATATCATAGAGAGAGAGAACCGAGACTATGTTGAGAGAGAGAGTTGACAGAAGTGGAGGGGTGGTCGGCCACCATACCCGATAATGGCAGCACGGTGAGCCACCCGACGATGTCGGCGGCGGCGTGATTGAAGAAGCAAGAGTGGAGGTGTTAGGTGGCGAGAGGTGTTGAGGTGATGAAGGGAGAGACGGCGGTGGGTGGTGGTCCTAGGCGAAGTTAATGGAGGCGTGTGGTGGGTCGAGTTGTGCCTTCAGACGACATAGCGAGCCTAGGTTCAACCGGATCTGGTGGATCTCTAACAACCCAAGTAAAATCACAACCCCTCAAACTTAGTTTCTTCTACCTTCGCTCAGATCCGTGTTCATGAAGGTTGTTTGATCGTATATTAGACAGTTATAGTGGTGAGGACGGTGATAATGGGCCGAGGTGGTGGATGCTAGCGACGGAATGAACTCCAGCCACCAGACAATGGTGTTTGGTGGTGGCAATCGACGGTGGGGATTGTGGGGATGGCATGTTAGGGCTTGTGAGCATACGGTTCAATTCTGGGAGATTTTTAGAGGTTCAGGTCAACGTTTCGGGTCTGGTCAACTTAGTCAAAATGAGTCAGACCTTGTCAATGTCAGTTCTCGGTCAAATTTTTGGTCAACGCAGTCAACAGTCAACGGGTCAGACTTGAGCGACACGCTTAGTGAGGAGACCTTTTGTGTCAGGGTGAACAATTCATATGTGTAGGTAACTGACGTGAGGTCGAAGGCTCAATCAAATTTAATCCAAATACTACTAGATAGCTAACGGTAAGTGGGTATCGAACACAGTGAGTTTGTGGATATGTGCTATCTCAGTGATTTATCTAAATTGACTAAAGTTAACTAAATTGCAAGAAAAGTAAATTCAGAATTGTGGTAGTTTGATCTTAAAAACTAAAAGTAACTATTTAAATTGCAAATCAACAATTGGATTTGTAAACAGTTTAGGAACAAATGACCATCCTAAGTTTACGGTCAATTGACATTCATGTTCAAATTCAACTAGAAAGAACCACATAGACATGGCTCATGTGTAGTTACTTGTTTGTGATAAAAGGGAACTAAGTACTCGGATTACAAGAATGCGAAGTTGTTACCCGATGACCAACTAATCAATATTCAACCCTAATCCCTCCCATGATATCTCGATTGCCAACGGCACCAAGAACGTATGGTTTAGACTATGATCGAATTATAAATCAACAATTTACAAACAAATATCAACACACCATAATAAACAAACAAAGGTTGCAAGTCTATTATTCTATAAATACGAATAAGAACATAAATGTCTTAAACAAACCTTCAACCTAGGATGATCACCATAAGTTTAGCCGCTCATGACTTGGTACATCATCATCACACAAGTACCAATGTTCATAGGAATTAAAAACACCAACAAATTGTTTAGAAATTGTTTTGAACCAAGAAAGAACAAGCCAAAATAGCCCAAGAAGTGCTCCAAAACGGTTGGGAATGATTGGATTTGAAAAGACACGATAAAACATCATAAAATACGGCAGTTACACATTTCTCGCTGGCCTCCACCGTAAGCTACGGTGGCCATCGTAGCTTACGGTGGCTTGGAATGGCCTACGGTGGGTTTAAACTGTCATACGGTGACAATTTTTGTCAGGGTCCACCGTAAGCTACGCCCTCCACCGTAGGCTACGATGGGCTTCAGCATGAAATTTTGTTTTCAGCATAACGTTTTCGTTTCAACTCCGTTTTCTTCGCCATTTTCACCCACGTTCTCGTAATTTCATCATCTATCATGTCATCTTCTTAATTCTTCAATTCCAATAAATTATTTTCTGCATTTATGCTCCATCTTTCAATCTCCAATCCAACCGCGCCTATTCGAAGCTTCATTTCCACACTTTTAAAGCCCCGAACACACCTAGAACATGACCAACCGTAGTTATCTAATTCAAGATAAATACATGGATAAATGCGAGTTAAATTATTGTTTATAATATTTAAGGGTTGTCCTACGGACTACCCGTCACATCCCCACACTTAACCGTTGCTTGCCCCCAAGCAACTCGCCCAAAACCAACTCGTAACTCCTCAAGCGATCAACATGAATCAAGCAAACAAATGTCCTAATTTTACTAACTTTTCTTAAACCCCGCATAACACACCCCTCACGATGACTCTCCTCTCGATGACAAACAATACTAGCAAGGATGAGCTAGAACACACTCAAGGCAAATGGGTGGTTGCACAATAATAAGCTTGTACTTAAATCGTTCTTTCGCCTAAAGAATTTGCTAAAACATGCACGTGACTCAAAGGGACTTAAAGGTTGGAACGTGGCTAGGCATATGGGTAGGAAATGGAAATATATATATGTAGTAGCTAACGATTCGACCAGGTCTTTTTGTTTCATCTAAACAAACATAACCATCTATATACAATACATCATATCTCTTTTTTTTCTTTCTTTTTAATTGCTTTTCCTTTTTTTTTCTTTTCTTTGTTTTCTATTTTTTACACATAAACATAACATAACAAACATAATAATACGAAATATTAACACTACTAGACCGGGTCGAAAAATGGATGAATTTTTAGAAATAGGCATAGGTTATTAAATTATCGGCTTAAAGCTCAAAATGGCTACTAAAAGTCCAAACACATGCCCCTCTCGCTACCATGCTCATATATATAATTTATGAGGTCCAATCCCCCAAATCCCACACTCGCATACACCAAGACGAGGCTACCTAAATGCCCTTATCCTTTTCACATGCATATCAAGCTAAGTCCTTAAACCGCATTCAAGCACAAGTTCTAACATACCCCCACCTATTGCCACTCTCATCAAGAAAGATATATTCTAATAATTCAAAGAAGTGGCTCAAACTCTGTAACATTTGCCAATTTTAGAGCTATAGGATTAACGACCCGCCCGTAAACTTGAGGTTATGTCTTGAGCATATTGCGTTTTCTTGGTTTGATATGTTAGACACATGCCATATTTAAGGTTTATCTTGAATCATATGCTTGCCATGAGGAATTGATCACACTTTTTAACTTATGCTATGTACGTACCAAACTTGTATACTCGCCTTTGCTTTTGCATTGAATTGTATTTTAAACATGTTACAGGTTGATGATGATGCTATAAAAGAAGTAGCGTTGATGCCTAGATACACATATAGACGTTAGGGTTGAATATGTTGTATCAAATTTTGTTATGTTATCATGTTGTATTGGTTAAACTTGTTGTATTTGGAATTTCTTGTAATGTTGACTAGTTGAAGTTATGAAATGAAACTTGGATTATTAAATTATTGTCACAAATAGTGTTATGATGCTCTGATACCAATCTGTCACACCCCAACCAATGGCGGTTGGGGTGTGACAGATTGGTATCAGAGCATCATAGGGAATTAGGAAAATTGCCATGCTTTTGCCCTAGTCTATAGTTTTAGGAACTTTGTCTCTTATTTGTTGTTTAAAACATTTGTGCTCTATCTTACATGCTTCCTAGCTACACTTCTTGTTAATAAATTTATGTGCCTTTCCTAAGGCTAACACGAATACACTTTTGCTATTTTATACTCTTGTAACATCAACGAGACAACTTTACCAAAATAGGCGTGAAACCCACAATTTGGTAAACGACTCTCACTCTACCTTTAATCTATTTTTGCACGAAATTTCACCATTAAGCTAGGAGTGACATCCACAACTTAATGGTAATTTCCATTTCAACTCTAGTGGACCCTTGTCAAAGTGTCAAAATTTTATTTTGGCCGACAAGTACCAACCACATTTAGGGTACGAAATCGTCAAGTTAGGGGTGAAACCCGCATCTTGTCGATTAAGTCCCATTCCTTGATTTTTTTTATTCTCGCCAAAGTCCCGAATATTCCAATCATTTAGAGATGTGTAGTAACCGGAAGGGTAAGATACCGTTAATCGCTTCTCGATGAGAGTATCTTACTTATAGGCCAAAGCACAATATCTCTAAATCGAAAGGACTTTCGACCCACTTTGGAATTGTCGACGTTTCTCTACCCGAAACATTCCTATGTTTTATTGAGCCTCTCTTTTATGTATCTCAATTTATATGTGATTTTATACTTGAACGTTCATTCATTTCGAAATGTCGTTTTAATCATGTCGCACATTATCGCAATCACAAACAATAATAATTCTCATGAACCAACTAAATTTATATTTTCCTATTCGCAACTTATGTGCTATACATGTTGAATGTGTGTTGGAAACTTATGCTTTATGTGAACTTTACTTGGTACTTGAACATCTACTTGCTTTGCATACACAAACCTTGTTTTCAATTAATGATCAAAGTCTCATCCTTTCCCTTCTCTTTCAAATCTTTTAGATGTCTTCTAGTTCATCCAAGAGACTCAAGTCAAAGAAGGGTTCGACCTCCTCCGCCATGTCCCAAAAGGATTGTATGAAGTTTATGGCTAAACAATTTGCAAAGGTCCTACCCGACATTGTTAGCAAGATCCAAACCGATTCACCCCATGGTTCGGTCGACTCAAAGGCCGACAAACCCAAATCGACCTTCCAATTTAAGCACTTCATGGCTTGTAAACCCTTAGAATTTACCGGCAAGAATGGCGCTACCGCCATGATGAACTGGTTTGATGCCATCGAGCGTACTATCCAAACCTTAGAGGATATGCTTCGTTCATGCGTAATAGATTTTGGTGGCAACTGGGATTCATACTTGCCCTTGGCTGAATTCTCGTACAATAACAGCTATCACACGAGTATCCAAATGGCTCCTTTCGAAGCATTGTATGGTCGCAAGTGCCGTTCGCCTATTTCTTGGCACGAGATTGGTCAAGCCCAAATCACCGGTCCCGAGCTTATACAAGAGGCTACGGACAAGATTTTACAGGTTCGAGACAACTTATTGAAAGCCAGGAACCGACAGAAGAGTTACGCTGACAAAGGACGCAAACCTATGGAATTCGAGACAGGTGACAACGTGCTTCTCAAGGTATCCCCTTGGAAAGGCGTGGTTCGATTTGGCAAGAAAGGGAAACTCGCACCTCGCTACGTTGGTCCTTTCAAGATTCTCGAAAGGATTGGCAAGGTTGCGTATAGACTGGACCTGCCTGAAGGACTCAGCAATGTACACCCTGTCTTCCATGTGTCCAACTTAAAGAAATGCCTAGCTGACGAAGGACTCCACGTTCCTCTCGAAGACTTGCAAGTCAACGAAACACTTCACTTTGTAGAAAAACCGGTCGAAATCATGGACCAAGGAACCAAGCAATTGAGGCGCAGTCGAATTCCTATTGTCAAAGTTCGATGGGAAGGAAAACGTGGCGCTGAATTTACTTGGGAGCTCGAAAGCGAAATGAAATCGAAATATCCTCATCTTTTCCCTGAGTCTTCCTAAATTTCGGGACGAAATTTCCTAAAGGAGGGGAGACTGTAACGCCCTGTGTTTTGTACTTTCTATTTATAGCTTGTCTTACTCGTGTTGCTAATTTTGGAAGCTTTGTATCATTGTACTCGTTCCTTCTAGTACTCGTTGTAAACTCGAGATTTTGATCATGAATGAAAACTTGCATTTCCTTGTTACATACTATACATACACCATAATACGATTAATCATGAGATCATTTGATACTTCTTTGTGATACTTACAAACATATGTTGAACTTGTAAATATGTGACATATACTTGTTACTTACAAACATGTTACATACTTGTACATTACACTTTTTGCCTAGTTAAATCATGTTTTATTTCATATTTCACCTTGTTACAAGTTAGGGGAAACATTGTTGCATATTATTACACAACTTAACTAATAAAATTACTCATTATAATGTTTTAAAAAAAATAAAAAACTAAAGAAACATGGCAGCCCAAATTCAGCAAAATTCAGCCCCATATAGTTGGGTTTTGTGGGCTAGTTTCAAGGTGTAACCCCTTCTAAACACTTCCAAAGCCCAACCCATTGAAACCCTAATCCTTCCCCCTATAAATACCACTTATAACCAGCCTCCCTACCACTTTTGCAACACTAAAAACTCTCAAAACATCCTCCAAACCGTAGCTGAAAGCAAAGGTTCGAGTAGATTGACACCCCTTCACGAAAATGAGCATAACTCACTCAATTCTTATCCGATTCACTCGATTCTTTTTCCTACTTGCTTGTATAATCATGGGGTTCGATTCCTAGACTTCTCCTTGGAGAAATCAGACCTGGAAATGCCCCGAAATAGTCCATAAACTTTCTGTTTGTTTTTATGTTCATCAAAAAACTTGTTTAAATCTATGCAACTTGTGTCCAACACATCTCATACCTATGTCCTAATGCTTACAACTTATCCCATGGTTGGTTAAGCTTAAAAACAAGGTTGAGACATCTAAATCAGAGGTTAAAACCTCATAAACTTTCTGTTTTTAATTAGGGTTTTACCCACAAGTAATGTTCAAGTGTGAAACTTGTTGAATGTGTGATGGTTGGATTAGCTTGGGCTATCCTTCATAAGAATCCACTCATTACTTGATGTTTTGCTATAGATTAGTTGTTGTTAATACCTTGATACTTGTATGTTCATGACCCTCCTTGTTGTTTATAACAACAAGTGTAGTGGTGAACAATAGAGGTGCCTAAATGGAAGCTTGTTCTTCCTACCTCATGTATGTATTCTATGACACAAAGAGGTACCTAAATGGAGACATTAATCTCCTACCTCATGCTTGAATCATAAGACTTGTAAACTATATAATATCTAAGTTATTCTATATGTATACATCTAAGTAACTAAGACTTGATGATGACTTAATAGTTATTTGTTAAGTGGACGTTACATCATCTATGACCATGCCCTTGTTACGACTCTAATGGATCTTAGAATCCATGAAATCATACCAACTCTTTTGAGTTTCAATAGTGTCAAGAACAAGAGTTATGCGTACAAGATGATTATTTTCACCTATGTTACTTTCTATATATTAAAAACTCCGAATCTATAATCTTCCGTTATACGCCAAACTCACACACCTACGTTTCCTTGTGTAGAAGGACAGGGTGCTCCGAACTAATTCATCTACAAACTTGCTCTCGGAATTTCAAGTCACCACTTGTAAACCGTGAGTATACTCGTATTTCCCCCTTTTTACTTTTACCACTTTTGGGGTGTAACATGTTTACTTATCAAAAACTTACACATGAACATATTCTTATGCAATGCACAAAATAATACATTATATATGAATACTTTGATACATCTTGATGCTTGTTAATACTCATATTCCCAAAAAAATGGAAACTTATCATCAAGATAGGGGTGATTCCCTAACCTTGATGATTAGCTCCGCTCACTTTCCAACTTCACCAATGAGCTAGGGGTGATTCCCTTACCTCGGAGGTAGTTACCAACTTTTCTTCGTTCTCAAATGATTGAACGTCCCTTTTCAAAAAAAAATTTGGAATTTATTTCACGTGCATGCTAATATGTTATACTGGATTCGTGTTACTTGGGTGAAACTTTATGTGATAAACTTGTCATTAACTTCGTAAGAAGCCACACCTTAACATACACGATGGGTTGACCTGTGTATTCACATGCCAGGGATACGTTAATCTTGTTAACTAAGTATGGCATGTGGATTGTTCTAAATTTTTATGAAAATACGTTAATCTTAGATTTCGAGGACGAAATCTCCTAAAGTAGGGGAGACTGTAACATTTGCCAATTTTAGAGCTATAGGATTAACGACCCGCCCGTAAACTTGAGGTTATGTCTTGAGCATATTGCGTTTTCTTGGTTTGATATGTTAGACACATGCCATATTTAAGGTTTATCTTGAATCATATGCTTGCCATGAGGAATTGATCACACTTTTTAACTTATGCTATGTACGTACCAAACTTGTATACTCGCCTTTGCTTTTGCATTGAATTGTATTTTAAACATGTTACAGGTTGATGATGATGCTATAAAAGAAGTAGCGTTGATGCCTAGATACACATATAGACGTTAGGGTTGAATATGTTGTATCAAATTTTGTTATGTTATCATGTTGTATTGGTTAAACTTGTTGTATTTGGAATTTCTTGTAATGTTGACTAGTTGAAGTTATGAAATGAAACTTGGATTATTAAATTATTGTCACAAATAGTGTTATGATGTCTCGAGCAATCTTCACACTTCGTCTCATCCCGATGTTTCCGCCATTGGTTGGGGTGTGACAAACTCGCACCAAGAAAAAGGGAATACGGGTTGCCGTTGTGTCATGCAGTTTAGTACTTAAGTGTTCAATTTTTGGACCATTTTTCACTTGATTTCAAAATTTTTACAATTTTTTTCCCAAAACATCAAAAATTTCCCCCATCCCTACACTTGGGATACATTGTCCCCAATGTATGGCTTTGAAGGGAAAGATCACTCTAAACACACCAACAACAATTTTTCTTCTCCACTCAAACCACAAATATCTTTTTTTCTATAACAACACAAAAGCACACAAAGTAACTACCAACATTTCAAAGCTAAAAAACCTAACAAGACTAAGGAAATAGTACTTTGACCTGGTGAAGTTTGACACAACATATGTTGTAGAAGATCCGACTTCCTATCACCACCTTCACACAAATATCCGCATATCTTCCCCACACTTGAGTGTTGCCATAACCTTGAAACATAGAAAAATAAAAGAACAACAAGATCAATATAAAACCCGGGTTGCCTCCCGAGCAGCGCTAAGTTTTCGGGTCTTCAGCCAGACCGTGCCACTCCCGTTTGTGGTGGCTTAAAGAAAGGATTCCTGCCACCTCTATCACTACATCGTGCCATTGGGTGAAATGCATCCATCACATGTCCATTCAGTGGGAAATCAAGTACACTCCTTCTTGAACCCTCATACTTTTCTTCACGACCCGATGGTTTATTTGTTTTCATTCTTTAACACATACTTTTCATATGATCATTAGACTCACCACCCTTCCCCTCAATGGACTTATAACTAATCACTCTAGTTTGAACATCAAAGGACAACTTATGGTTCTTTTCGGTCATGGTAGATCCCGTCTCTACAATCGATTTGAGCATTTTCCGTATAGAGAAACGGTCAACCCAAAATTACCCTTTGTTGTGCTGCCATTTTGGTAGAAGCATAGCCTAGGACCAGAAAATCCACCGGGTATTCGAATTCTCTAACCGAATCATAACATTCTTAACCATTCCCCGTGGACGCCTCCAACTCTCATCCGCCAAGCTCACCATGGTTTCTATATCTTGAAGCGGACCAAAGTCATACATATCGTATAGATCACCTGGTAGCACACTAATACTCGCCCCGTAGTCCAACAATGCTTGAGGAATTTTTTATTTTCCCACTCGAATAGGCACGAGTGGTGCTCCGTGCTCTTTGTCCATTTCAACCTCGGCATCCCTTCCTATACCTGCACTCACTTGACAAGAAGAAGTTAGAAATGTTTCATTAAATTCACTATTAGGAACAGTACTTACCACATTGATATTAACACTTTTAATGTTTTTGTGATTTGCCACCGTGTCACTTTGTAGTTGACCTTTGCCTTTCTTCAAGATTGTCACTTCACTTACAAGTTGACCCATTTGAGTGGTCAAAGATTGGATAGCTTTATCACGGATTTCATCTTTTTGCATGCGAACATCGTCCATTTGATTTCTTCGTTCCATAACTTCATTTCCACCCGAAGAACTTTGACCCAAAGACCCACTTTGATCATTACCCGTTTGTTGGAATTACCTTTGAAAACCTTGATTATTGAAGTGTTGGTGAGGAAAAAAATTTCCTTGATTTCCTTGAAGGTTCGGGTTGGCTTGATTCGATGGATTTCCGTATCTAAAATTCGGATGGTTTCGTAATCCGGGGTGGTATGTGTTCGAGTTCATATTGTAATTTCTACCACTAACCCATTGGCCTTGACCCGCATTCACTTCTTCATATTGCCCTTCACCTCCTTGGCAATTTTCAGCCGCACGCCCCAATTCATTGCAAATGGCACAAACATCATAAATTCGGTTTGTAGTTTGTACATTTGCATCTTCTGCCGCATGCACTTGAGTTCGGGTAATGGCCGGTCTTGCGCTCCTTGACGATTAAGCCTTCCTCTTCGATGTAACCGCCATTTGTTCCAAGAACGCCCAATCATCTTGCTCGTAATTGGTACCGAATGTACCATTCGTGATAGACATCAAATCACGAGCATCCTCGGAACATAAACCCTCATGGAACGCGTTCAACAACTCCCATAATTCAATACCATGATGTGGAAAACTTTTAAGCATCAAATTGAACCGTTCAAACGCTTCATGGAACATCTCAACTTGTTGTTGTTGGAAGCTTCTCAAGCTTCTTCTCGCATCATTCGTCTTTTGGGCCGTGAAAAATTCTTCTAAAAAGATTTGTTGCATTTCTGCCCATGTATAAATTGATGCTGACGGTAAGGTGTAGAACCATTTTTTCGCCTTGTCTTCTAACGAAAACTATTAAAGTACCAACTTTACTTCATCCGATGAGAACCCTTGCCCACCGATAGTATTGCATATCGAATCATATGCTTCCAAATGAAAATAGGGCTACTCCATTGCTAGACCCTTATACTTCAGTAAACTCTGTAGAGAGTTCGTTCTAACTTCAAAAGTCCTTCCTTGATTGTTTTGAGGAATGACTATCGGTGACGGATTGTTGGTAATCACCGGCCTACAATGTGCTTCTATACCTCTAACGGCCTCTCGGTTATGTCTTCGTGGCACGCCCAATCAAACTCTTGGGCGTGGTGGACCTTGTGGTCTTGGAACTTGTGGTCTTTGAGGCGCGAATTGTTGAGGCAGTGGTTGAAATATTTGCCCCACATGTTGT
This sequence comes from Helianthus annuus, assembly GCF_002127325.2. Taxonomy (NCBI): domain Eukaryota; kingdom Viridiplantae; phylum Streptophyta; class Magnoliopsida; order Asterales; family Asteraceae; genus Helianthus; species Helianthus annuus. The sequence continues at coordinate 111,314,356 of NC_035436.2, forward strand.
TGTTGCTGAATTTGTCTTTGAATTGGTGGACCTTGTGGTGGCAATTGTTGAGTAACAATTTGTTGTATTACTTATTGTAGAGGTCTACCAAAACCTTGCATCCCTTGACTTTGACCTTGACCTTGACCTTGACCTTGCACATACATATACTCCCCTTGATCTCCATCACCTCCATAAAAATAACCTTCTTCTTCATAGCCCCCAAACTCTTCCTCATATCCATCATCATACCCATCTCTTCTCACTCTCGAGGTTTGTAGAAGTTGTGGTGTTTGATATTGTACCCCCGGTTGTAAAGGTGGTTGAAATGAAGGGGTAGCATGAACTATGGATGAAGTTAGATGAAATGGATGTGGTGGTGGTATTTGCTATGATGAAGAGGATTGTTCAGATGATGGGAAGAAAGATGAAAAGGCTGGAACGGCTGATGATGTAGGAGCATAGCTAAAAGTTTATTCGGTTTGGGTATTTTTGGGTAAGGTGGTGTTGATTTTCTTAATTTCAGGTGTTGATTTAGGAATGGTAGAATTTGGTGGAGGTGTGGATAGTGTTGGTTGACCCGTAGTGGGTGGAGGTTGTGGTGGATCCATTGTTCTGATCGGTGTAATTGGTGTTGTAGGTGTTGTTGGTGAACCACTGATTTTGTTTTCTCTTAGTAACACTCTGTTTCTTTGCAAAGTTCGTTCAATTTCCGGATCGAATGCTAGAGGTGATAGCTTGTGAGAGCCTCTAGTATGCATGCACCTATCAATACCTGCACACTAAACACAACCCGCGTAAACCTGAAAAATAACAAACTAAAACTACAAAACATAACACACGTTGCGCACTACTCCCTGGCAACGGCGCCAAAATTTGATGTGAGGTCGAAGTCTCAATCAGATTTAATCCAAATACTACTAGATAGATTGCGGTAAGTGGGTATCGAACACAGGGAGTTTGTGGAATATGTGCTATCTCAATGATTTATCTAAATTGACCAAAGTTAACTAAATTGCAAGAAAAGTAAATTCAGAATTGTGGTAGTTTGATTTTAAAAACTAAAAGTAACTACTTAAATTGCAAATCAACAATTGGTTTTGTAAACAGTTTAGGAACAAATGACCATCCTAAGTTTCCGGTTTTAATTGACAATCACGTTCAAATTCAACTAGAAAGAACTACATAGACGTGGCTCATGTGTAGTTAATTGTTTGTGATAAAAGGGAACTAAGTACTCGGATTACAAGAATGCGAGGTTGTTATCCGATGACCAATTAATCAATATCCAACCCTAATCCCTCCCATGATATCTCGATTGCCAACGGCACCAAGAACGTATGGTTTAGACTATGATCGAAATATAAATCAACAATTTACAAACAAATATCAACACACCATAATAAACAAACAAAGGTTGCAAGTCTATTATTCAAGAAATATGAACAAGAACACAAATGTCTTAAACAAACCTTCAACCTAGGATGATCACCATAAGTTTAGCCACTCATGACTTGGTACATCATCATCACACAAGTATCAATGTTCATAGGAATTAAAAACACCAACAAATTGTTCAGAAATTGTTTTGAACCAAGAAGAACAAGCCAAAATCGCCCAAGAAGTGCTCCAAAACGGTTGGGAATAATTGGATTTGAAAAGACACAATAAAACATCATAAAATAGGGCAGTTACACATTTCTCGTTGGCCTCCACTGTAAGCTACGGTGGCACCGTAGCTTACGGTGGCTTGGAATGGCCTATGGTGGGTTTAAACTGTCATACGGTGATAAATTTTGTCAGGGTCCACCGTAAGCTACACCCTCCACCGTAGGCTACGGTGGGCTTCAGCATGCAATTTTGTTTTCAGCATAACTTTTTCATTTCAACTCTGTTTTCTTCGTCGTTTTCGCCCACGTTCTCGTAATTTCATCCTCTATCATGTTATCTTATTAATTCTTCAATTCTAATAAATTATTTTCTTCATTTATGCTCCATCTTTGAATCTCCAATCCAACCGCGCCTATTCGAAGCTTCATTTCCACACTTTTAAAGCCCTGAACACACCTAGAACATGAGCAACCATAGTTATCTAATTCAAGATAAATACATGGATAAATGCGAGATTAAGTTATTGTTTATAATATTTAAGGGTTGTCCTACGGACTACTCGACAGTAACGACGCATAAAGTCCATTCGTTGAGTTTTGTAATTAATAGTTTATGTTATTTAATTTGTGGAAAACCGAGCTCTAGAGCCCGACCCTACTAGCAAAATTGTTGTGTAGTATATATATATATATATATGTATATATATATATATATATATACATATATATATAGGACAAAGATCCGTTAGGAACCACCCTTTATTGCGAGAACCGTGAGAACGAATGTGAACACAACCAAAAATGCCTAAAAATAGCTAAAAACACACACAAAAAAATTTTTTAAATATTTTTTATAAAAAAATCGCTACTAAAAATAGCTAAAAATCGCAACCCTTTATTGCGAGAACCGCGAGAATGAATGACCCGCTCGCCATTGGCCTCGGCGATTAAGTCGATATAAAATGAGGGACTTAATTATAGAGTTTTGTCTAGTAAGTTTTAAGGTTGTTGTCCAACCCGAAGAGGACGAACGTACGTATTCTACCCAAGGAGAATACGCAGGATTAATATTGGCATCCTACCCATGGAGGATGGTAGTACATATCCTACCCAAGGAGGATATGTAGGTTCCGTTTTATTTCTTTAACCCATTCCCAAACTACCGGGAATCCCATGCCTTGTAGAGAGTGTGAACTCACCTTGGTTTGCTCGGTTAGATTAGTTACTCTAATAATCAGAAATCAAGTACATCCTAATAAGGTACAGATAACAATCAGTTTCTCACGCATAACACTATCCTACGTACGGTTTATCTACTCATTACTTCTATCACGTACCGCACAATTATAATGTCAAGATACTTTGTTACGTTAGATTATTTTACCCTCAAATAATATAACTATCTCACAAAATAAACAAGTATCCACACAAGTGTTCTAGTATAAAATATATATTCTAAATATATATATATATATATATATATATATATATATATATATATATATATATATATATATATATATATTTAACCATTTTACTTGTAAAAACCAACCTCCGCTACTTTGTATTTTTGTAACAAAACTCATGGCGAAGTTTATTTTGAAAAACAAAGTTAAAACGTATTTATGAACACTTGTTAGAAAAATAATTTCTAAGTGTTGGAATTTTTAGAAAAATTTCGCCAGAGTTTCCTTTGTAAATGGAGGTGTCCATGCTAATAAGCATATCATTTTCTTTTCCAAACATTATTCAATAATCAACAATCATTCACTAAACAATATTACATTCACCAAGTGTAAAAACAATGCACTCTACGTAGTAACATGAACTTGAGTTTTCGTAAAAACGCGTAGTAACTTGGTAAGGTATTTAGTGGTCTTAGTTACCTCCCGAAGTGTATTTACTTTTGTGAAAATCTCTTTCTCGGGATTTCTTGATGTTTACAACTTGTAGGTACTTTTTACAAAATATTTATTTACCACATCTTCTTGTTCCAAAAATATTTCTACACTTATTTTGTTACTAAAAATAGTGTAGGTTTACTAAAAATCATGATCTTTCAAGAATCATATTTTCAAACTTGTTTCCTTTAGGAAAATCATTCACAAGTCTTGGATCTAAAAGATTACTAGTTCACTATGTTTGTTATTTTACAAGAAATCATTTTATGTTTAAGTTCATGTCTAAATGTGAAGGTGGTCATTTTATCTAAACCCTTAATCACCTCCTAACTTGTTAACTCATGTCGTTAATCATGATTTAACAAGTTCCATATGATGATCAACATCATATTTCTAGTAATCAACAAGCAATCATCAACATATACCACACAACATCATACTAACATTATTTCTTCATGTATCATCTTGTTTAAGCTTATGTTCAAGTTTCATTCTTTTGATTCTTAGTGTTCTTCATGATAATCAACATGTAACATCTTTATAGTAAGATGTAAAATGGAGTGTATGATGTTCTTACCACTAGCTCAAGGCTACGGATGATCAAGGGAAGAAATGGAGCGGATAAAAACAAACGAAGAAGGTCCTTGAACTTCCGAAAGCTCCTAGCTTCCTTGTGCAACCTCTAACACCTTTGTATATGCTTGAAATTGATTGAAGATGAGTGAATGATGGTGGTGTTGGTGTTGTTGATTTCGGCCGAAGCCAAGAGGGAGAAGAGAGAGTTTGAGGTGTGTTTTGATGTGTGTAAGAAATGAAGTTAAGTTCATGTTGTGCATTCTTATAATCCATACTTAAGTATTAACCCATGTATATTGTGTCTCAAAAGAACAAACATGATCTAATAAATAATTCAAAGAAAATCAAGTGTGTTAGGGCCTTGGTGGCCGTGAGATAGGTGGGGGGGGGTAGTAGGCTAGGTTAAACTATCTAGTTAGTTATTAAGTTAAAAATCCAAGTATTAGTTAGGATTTAGTTACTAGATATTTTTAAAGTGTATTATGATGTCCGGGGATCATAACTAGCTTGGCAATGATAAAACAATGCTTCTAGCATTATTTTGGTGTTTTGGGTAGTGTCCGGTTGTTCGGTTAGTTACTGTCCCGTTAAAGTGCTAAGTTATATCGTTTAGTGTCTTATATATATCTTTTTGTACCACTTTGAATTCCCAACACCCAGGAAAGCATATAGGACGATTTAGTAAATTTTCTGCACAAGACTAGTATGTTAACAAGCACATGTAAGTATGACACAGTCATCAAGCACTTTAATTAACATAAATAAATCGTACGGATACATGAAATTTTGAGGGTTGTTACATTCTCCCCCTGTTAAGAGAATTTCCTCCTGAAATTTAGCACGTGGTTACTGAGGAAGCTAGTTAAGTTGCGTGGTTTCATAGTTTTCCTGGGGTGTCACATTATCCCCCCGTTGGTTTGGAATTTCGTCCCGAAATTCTGTAGTAGCTTCAGTCTCAGTAGTGGTTGCACTTTTTCTAAACAACTGGGGATACTTGAGTTTCATTTGGTCTTCTCGTTCCCAGGTATACTTTGGGCCACGATGGGAGTTCCAACGAACTCGGATAAGAGGTATTCTGGTACGCTTGAGAATCTTAACATATCGATCAGTAATCTCTACTGGTTCCTCGATGAATCGCAGCTGATCATCGATTGTGAGCTCCTTGAGAGGAACTATGAGGGTGTCATCTGACAGGCACTTCTTCAGATTCGACACAAGGAAAACATTGTGAACTCCGCTGTGTTCTGCCGGTAAATTCAGCTTGTAGGCCACCTTGCCAATTTTCTCAATGATTTCGAAGGGTCCAACATATTGCGGGTTAAGTTTGCCTCGTTTTCCGAAACGAACTACACCTTTCCAAGGTGAGACTTTAAGTAGCACTCGATCCCCAACCTGGAATTCGAGTGGTTTCCTTCACTTATCAGCATAGCTTTTCTGACGGTCACGAGCTGCCGCCATTGGTTGTCGTATCTGAGCAATCCTTTCGGTTGTATCCACTACTAGTTCTGGGCCAGTGATTTGACTGTCGCCAACTTCTGCCCAACAAAGAGGTGATCGGCACTTCTGTCCGTACAATGCCTCGAACGGAGCGGCCTGGATACTGGTGTGGTAACTGTTGTTATACGAAAATCCACTAATGGGAGATGTTTTTCCCAGCCATTACCGAAGTCGATTACACATGCCCTAGGCATGTCTTCAAGGGTTTGGATGGTGCGTTCAGATTGCCCATCCGTCTGTGGATGATATGACGTGCTCATGTCTAATCGAGAACCAAAGGACTTGTGCATAGCTTGCCACAATTCAGATGTAAAACGTGAGTCACGATCAGAAATGGTGGAGGTTGGCGCTCCGTGCCTTCATACTACTTCCTTTAGGTATACGTCTGCTAGAGTAGAAAACTTATCCGTTTCCTTGATAGCTAGAAAATGTGCAGACTTGGTCAATCGATCCACGATCACCCAAATGGTATCATTTCCGCGTTGAGATCTAGGCAGGCCAGTTACGAAATCCATGGAAATTTGCTCGCATTTCCATTTAGGTATCTCTGGTTATTGGAGTAGGCCTGATGGTTTCTGATATTCAGTCTTGACTCTCGCACAAGTCAAACATTTACTGACGTAGGTTGCTATGTTGGCTTTCAAACCAGGCCACCAATACGTAGTCTTGAGATCGTGGTACATCTTATCCGAACCAGGATGTACTGAATAATGAGACTTGTGTGCTTCGTCCATCACAAGCTCGCGTAAGTTTCCATAAAGTGGGACCTAGATGTGCCCTGTTACATAGTAGGCGCCGTCTTCCTTTTGTTCTAACCGCTGCCTCGATCCTCGTAAGGACTCAACCCTAATGTTTTCTGCTTTCAACGCTTCAACCTGAGCATCTCGTATTTGAGCGGGAAGGCTAGAGTGAATGGTAAGCTGTAACGCACGTACACGCTTAGGTATAGTATCCTTTCGACTGAGGGCTGGCTTTGCCCGGATGGTACTTAATCGCACATTCGTAATCATTCAAGAGCTCGACCCATCGGCGTTGTCGCATATTTAATTCCTTTTGCTTGAAGATATGCTCAAGACTCCTGTGATTGGTGTAAATGGTGCACTTCGTACCGTACAGGTAATGTCTCCATATCTTAAGTGTGAAAACAACTGCTCCTAATTCCAAGTCGTGCGTAGTGTAGCTCCTTTCGTGAACTTTAAGTTGGCGCGATGCGTAGGCAATGACCTTGTCACGTTGCATCAACACGCAACCAAGTCCTTGGATGGAAGCGTCGCAGTAAACCACAAAATCATATGTGCCTTCAGGCAATGAGAGGATAGGCGCGCTACAAAGTCTGTCTTTTAAGTTTTGAAATGCGGACTCCTATGCATCACCCCAACGATAGGTGACACCCTTCTGAGTCAGTGAAGTGAGAGGTTGCGCAATCTTTGAGAAATCCTTGATAAACCTTCTGTAATATCCTGCCAAACCCAAGAATTGGCGGATTTCTGTTGGTGTACAGGGTGCAGGCCAGTTCTTGATCGAGTCAACCTATGATGGATCCACATGAATTCCATCCTCATTTACCACATGGCCTAGAAAGTGGACTTCGCGAAGCCAGAAGTCACATTTTGAAAATTTGGCATACAACTGCTCTGTTCAAAGAAGTTCCAAAATAAGCCTCAGGTGTAGCTCGTGTTCTTCCTGACTCTTCGAACAGATCAGGATACCGTCGATGAATACAATGACAAACTCATCCAGGTAAGGCTTGCACACTCGGTTCATGAGATCCATGAAGACTGCAGGTGCATTCGTTAATCCAAAAGGCATAACCAGAAACTTGTAATGCCCATACTGAGTCCTGAATGTTGTCTTAGAGATATCCTCGTCTCGAACTCTCAGTTGATGGTAGCCTGACCTCAGGTCAATCTTTGAGTAGAAACTCGACCCTTGCAATTGGTCGAATAAGTCATCAATGCGTGGGAGAGGATAACGATTCTTCACCGTCACCTTGTTGAGTTCACGGTAGGCAATACACATTCTGAAGGTACCGTCTTTCTTCTTCACGAATAACACTGGAGCTCCCCAAGGCGAAGAGCTAGGACGTATGAATCCCTTTTCCAAGAGTTCTTGTAGTTGCGTAGACAGTTCTTCAAGTTCTGATGGAGCTAGACGATAAGGTGCTCGAGCTATGGGCACTGCTCCAGAAGCTAGCTCGATTTGAAACTCGACTTGACGATGAGGCGGAAGATCAGGTAATTCCTCAGGAAATACCTAAGGAAAGTTACGTACAATAGGTATGTCTTCTATCTTCCTTTCTTCCAAGGATGTATCAGAAACGAGGGCTAGAATAGCAGTGTGGCCCTTTCGCAACCACTTATGGGCCTTAAGGAAAGAGATGATGCCCACAACAGCACCACTCTTGTTGCCATGAATTACGAGGGGTTCTTTACCAGAACGAGGGATGCAAACAATCTTCTCGTTGCAAAGAATTTCCGCTTGCTGATGAGATAACTAATCGATCCCAATAACAACGTCGAAACTACCCAGAACGATAGGAATAAGATCGATAGAGAAGGCCTGACCAGCTAGAACAAGATTACAACCCTTAACTATATGTGCGGCTTCAAGACTTTTACCGTTTGCTAGTTCTACCGTGTGTTTGGTGGTCAAAAGTGTTGGAGTGCGCTTAAGCATTTGGCTCACTTTTAAGGACATACAACTTGTATCGGCACCCGAATCAAATAAAACAGAAACAAAGAAATCATCCAGAAGAAACTTACCCATCACAACGTCGGATCGTTCCTTGCATCAACCTGACCAATCACGAAGGCACAACCTCGGGCGCCGTTGCCATTATTGTTACCCCCGTTGTTGCCTCCATTGTTGTTCCCATTTCCTTGGTTGTTGTTGTTCTGATTCTGGTTCAGCTGAGGACAGTTCCTCTTAAAGTGGCCTTCAGCGCCACACTGAAAGCATCCTTTATTGCCCAGCTGTTGCTGCTGCTGGTGGTTCTGTGGAGCTTGTGTTGTTGTTGTTGGCGATTCTGATTTGCTGGTCGTGCACCCCTGCAATCCTTTGCTTCATGAACAAACTTGTTACACCTCAGACAACGACCCTTGTGGCACTGCCCGCTATGATGCTTGTTGCACCGGTTGCACTTGGGGTGGTTCCCTCGGTATCCACCCTGTCCTTGACTACCAGAAGATTGCTGACCAGGACTCTGGTAGTCATCAGTCTTTCGCTGCTGGGACTGAGACTGAACTGAAGTAGAACCCTTGCCTGAATTCCCATCCCACTTGCGCTTGTTATCACTAGGAGCATTAGAAGTAGAAGTAGCGCTAATATGCTTGGGCAGCCTGTTCTGCTCAACTGCCTGATCAGTGAGATGATGAGCCAACCAGATGATTTGCTGAATGGTGCCAATATTAGTTGAGGTCACGTGGCTCGGAATTTCTGGCACCAAACCCTTAAGGTACAGCTCGATACGCTTGATAGGAGGATCTACCATAGTAGGACACAAGATAGCTAATTCGTTTGACCTCTTTGTGTATGCCTCGATTTCAGACCCCATCATCTTCAAATTGAAAAATTCCACCTCTAGCTTGTGGATGTCGTCACGACTACAATATTCTTCTTTGGTCAGTTCTTTGAAGTCGTTCCATGGGGTGGCATTAGCAACCGCCATCCCTAGCAGTTGAACATGTGCTTTCCACCAGGTTAACGCAGCACCTTCGAGTGTTCCAGTAGCAAATTTCACCCTACGATCTTCAGGGCATTCACACATCTCAAAAACAGACTCAAGCTTCTCGAACCAGTGAAGAAGACCTACAGCTCCTTCTGTGCCGCTGAAAGTACTAGGTCGGCAGTCCATGAATGTTTTGAACGTGCACACAGGAGGCTGAGCATGTTGACCTGTTGCACGAGAATAAAAGACAAGGTTAAGCACAAGGGTTGGTTTGCGAGGGTAGGATCTAAACGTCCTAAGATATGGCAGGTTATACCTCCTGCAGGGACAACTACAAGTGCCTCAGCCACTCGTTCATTGATCAAAGCCGTCAACTGGGCTTGAGTCAGGTTGATACCACCACGTCCTCCGCGTCCGCTCATGATCTTCACAACGAAGCAATGTAAGTGAGAAAAATGTCGCGAAAGTGTGTAAGCGTGGGACGGCAGAAAAGAGTAAACACACAAGGTTCAAATAGCAGTTATCACGTTAACTAATGCACTATGTGAACTATCTATCAGACAATATAGACATAAATCATACCACCTATTGTGTCGAGTCTTGCACGTGGAGCGGAGCGTCGTTGTGGATCGTTGAGCACTGTACAGGTTATAGTCTGGTTTTGTCAAAAAGCTTTTCCCCTTTTAAAACCATGTTCACTATAACCAATGGCTCTGATACCAATCTGTCACACCCCCAAAACCCACCATGCGGAGTATCACCGCTTGGAGGCGTGACATGACCAGGATCGAGCCACCAATCATATTGAACAACGTAATTAAATAAATAAAACCAACCACAATACAATTGGTGACCAAAAGAAAGTAACCAACTTTAAGTTAACATCGGAAGCATAAAACGTGAAACCAAAACATAAGTCTTATAGGTTCATAAAGTTCAAATATTAAGCACGGGACATAACAGTCCATATCCCACAACAACCTCCTCCTGCAAGCTCCATAAGCATCTAACGACTTGTAAGGCATGTAACAACGAGTCAACAACAAAGTTGAGTGAGTTCACAGTTGGTTGTTTAGTTTTGAGTTGTTTCCGAAAACATGGTTTGTCTTTTGTTGGCTTACTTGCCGTGGGGGTTACCCCATAGTTGAAAATATGATTAACTAGTTCCTTCTTTATTACCCAAACCATATCCATAATCAGTGGGGGCTTCCCCATGTGAACCACTAGACCATTACCGTATCGACTACTAACGAAAATAAGTTGTGCCCTACGTCAATGTCTATCATCATTGATAGTTTGCCATAGTCCATTAGTACACGCCCGTCCGACTGGCACGGTGTGCGGTTTGTTAAACCTAATAGCGCTATTAACTAATGACCCGCTCGCCATTGGCCTCGGCGATTAAGTCGATATAAAATGAGGGACTTAATGATAGAGTTTTGTCTAGTAAGTTTTAAGGTTGTTGTCCTAACCAAGGAGGACGAACGTACGTATTCTACCCAACGAGAATACGCAGGATTAATATTGGCATCCTACCCATGGAGGATGGTAGTACATATCCTACCCAAGGAGGATATGTAGGTTCCGTTTTAGTTCTTTAACCCATTCCCAAACCACCGGGAATCCCATGCCTTATAGAGAGTGTGAACTCACCTTGGTTTGCTCGGTTAGATTAGTTACTCTAATAAACAGAAATCAAGTACATCCTAATAAGGTACAGATAACAATCAGTTTCTCAAGCATAACACGTATCCTACGTACGGTTTATCTACTCATTACTTCTATCACGTACCACACAATTTTAATGTCAAGATACTTTGTTAAGTTATATTATTTTACCCTAAAATAATATAACTATCTCACAAAATAAACAAGTATCCACACAAGTGTTCTAGTATAAAATATATATTCTAAATATATATATTTAACCATTTTACTTGTAAAAACCAACCTCCGCTACTTTGTATTTTTGTAAAATCTTTCAAGAATCATCTTTTCAAACTTGGTTCCTTTAGGAAAATCATTCACAAGTCTTGGATCTACAAGATTACTAGTTCACTATGTTTGTTATTTTACAAGAAATCATTTTATGTTCAAGTTCATGTCTAAATGTGAAGGTGATCATTTTATGTAAACCCTTAATCACCTCCTAACTTGTTAAATCATGTCTTTAATCATGATTTAACAAGTTCCATATGATGTTCAACATCGTATTCTAGTAATCAACAAGCAAGCATCAACATATACCACACAACATCATACTAACATTATTTCTTCATGTATCATCTTGTTTAAGCTTATGTTCAAGTTTCATTCTTTTGATTCTTAGTGTTCTTCATGATAATCAACATGTATCATCTTTTAACCACTATAGTAAGATGTAAAATGGAGTGTATGATGTTGTTACCACTAGCTCAAGGCTAGGGATGATCAAGGGAAGAAATGGAGTGGATAAAAACAAATGAAGAAGGTCCTTGAACTTCCGAAAGCTCCTAGCTTCCTTGTGCAACCTCCAACACCTTTGTATATTCTTGAAATTGATTGAAGATGAGTGAATGATGGTGGTGTTGGTGTTGTTGATTTCGGCCGAAGCCAAGAGGGAGAAGAGAGAGTTTGACGTGTGTTTTAATGTGTGTAAGAAATGAAGTTAAGTTCATGTTGTGCATTCTTATAATCCATACTTAAGTATTAACCCATGTATATTGTGTCTCAAAAGAACAAAGACGATCTAATAAATAATTCAAAGAAAATCAAGTGTGTAAGGGCCTTGGTGGCCGTGAGATAGGTGGGGGGGGGTAGTAGGCTAGGTTAAACTATCTAGTTAGTTATTAAGTTAAAAATCCAAGTATTAGTTAGGATTTAGTTACTAGATATTTTTATAGTGTATTATGATGTTCGGGGACCATAACTAGCTTGGCAATGATAAAACAATGCTTCTAGCATTATTTTGGTGTTTTGGGTAGTGTCCGGTTGTTCAGTTAGATACTGTCCCGTTAAAGTGCTAAGTTATATCGTTTAGTGTCTTATATATATCTTTTTGTAACACTTTTAATTCCCAACACTCAGGAAAGCATACAGGACTATTTACTAAATTTTCTGCACAAGACTAGTATGTTAACAAGCATATGTAAGTATGACACAGTAATCAGAAAGCAGTTAAGTAATTCAGCACAGTCATCAAGCACTTTAATTAACATAAATAAATCATATGGATACATTAAATTTTGAGGGTTGTCACAGTTAGGTTAACGTACAAATGCCCTTATCGTACATTACGTACGCTACAATCTCAGCCGTCCGATCATCTTCCCGCATTAAATTCGCATGTTGTTTTTTTGTAACAATTTCGCATGTTGGTTTTTTAACATGCGATTTCATCAAAATTACCACATGCGAAATTGTTAGAAAAAACAACATGCTATTTCATCAAAATTATCACATGCGAAATTGGTACAAAAAAACATGCGAATTCATCAAAAATTATCACGTGCGAAATTGTTATAAAAAAAGAACATGCTATTTTATCAAAAGTTATCACACGCGAAATTGGTACAAAAAAAACAACATGCGAATTCATCAAAAATTATCATATGCGAAATTGTTATAAAAAAACAACATGCGGTTTTTTTAAATGCTGGAAGATGATCTGACGGCTGAGATTGTAGCGTACGTAATGTACGATAAGGCCATTTGTACAGTACACTTTACCTATATATATATATATATATATATATATATATATATATATATTATGTATTGGCATAACATTCGAACATTTAGGTTTGTATGTAAATATAAATCATAGACTACATTTGTAAATAAAAACTTAAACCGAGATATTTAAATTAACATTCGAACAATGGATTTATGGATTCGGACACTTGTTTATTGAGATTGTCGACAACTTGTGTTGTCGGGGTTATTATAAAAACAAAGGAAACTCTGCACGATTTTCGTAAAATCTAAAATACGTAATAAGCTTAAAAGTCGGATTTTTATAATACGATGGTATTTAACTTGGATTAATTCATGTGTTATATAAAATAAGTTTAATCACTTATATTTGTTTGGAACGTTTAGTACGAGGTGCGAAGCATAATAAAATTTATACCAAACGAAGATAAGCATTTGAAATATTATCGTAACGAATGAACAACTTAAAATAAGTATATATGTATTTAAATCCATTTTGATGAATATAAACAGGATGCGAGTATATCTTTTGGTTTACCATTGGACTACGTATTTTTCACTTAAAATTTCAATATGCGTGTCCATGCATATTAAATTATATACTTGTTTTTGGTATTAATACATGTATATTTTTATACACACCTATAAGGGTACCTTAACTTACTCATGGTAACGAGTATACCATCAGGTCATAGGTTTAGTGTATCGATAGAGCTCGGTCGCACGTGAAACAACTTTACTCTAGTGTTGGTTACTTATAATGTGTTAAAAGTTTTCTAGGGATGTCTTGGTGAATATTGACATGCTATGCTAGTTCATGTCATTAACACATACTACTTTCGGATATAACATGCACCCTAAGGTGAGTTCACGGCCTCTACTCTTTAAACGTTTATAAACACGAGGGGGAGAAAACATGTATCACATTACTACAAAGTAATGCCACATTACTGGTACGTAATGCTTAACGTTATGGTAATATAACGTCTTTAGTTGATAGAGTTTTTGTTGTATCGTTATGGTCACAAAGTATCATTTTATCACATAAAGTCCTCATAAACCTTGGACCGTTAGTATTGGGTGGATAGCAAGAGAATTTTGAGTAGTACTACTGGGCCCGACAAGCCCCACTCGAGCTCGTCGTGCTAGCTACACCGATAATGGTCAATGGAGGTAGAATTGGCCTAACTTATCACCATGGTCAGTGATAGACCTAGCAGACAGAGGCAACAACAGTCAGCTTTGGTTTCGAACTCTTTTGTGGCATAACATAGGTTAGCTACCTATAACTATAACAAGTAACTGCTAATCATTACAACTTATTGTTTCGGGTTGAAACAATGGAAAACTTTTGGGAAACAACTCACTTTAAAACTACAATCAAAACTTGTGAACTCACTCATCATAATTGTTCACACTTGTTCTTACATGTTTTTCTCAGGTTGTTAAGGTATCACACATCAGGACTAGGATGCATCATGGAGTCGCATTATTTTCATCAAACAAATAGACTCAGCTTTAAATTACATTAGCTATTTTGGTTTAGTAATTCTTTCATGCTTCCGCAGCTCAATTGTATAAACATTATTTTCTAATGAATGGTTAACCAAGGAAATTTTTAAACCCATATAGTGGTCTTTCAATATGACTAATGACTGTGATCCTGGTTTGTCACATGCCTCACAGTAGAACTCCGCAAGTGGAAGTTTTGAGGGTGTGACAATCATCTCGTCTTAAGAGATGACATGTTAAGGAGCACATTACAAGGTATTAAGATAATATTAATAGTTGATGATAATAGTAGTTAGCTAGGGCTATCATAGTCTTTGCATGTAACACCCCGACCATGTAAAACAACAAACCATGGCAGAAACGCCGGGGAGTCACGTTACAAGAATTGATTAAAACATATGGTACATAAGGTTTTGTTTTATGGAATTAATAAATTACATTGTCTTTGGATAACATAAGCAATATACACACAATTGTCTTTAAGTTATTATAGTAAATTAAGGCCCGAGTCCATCCTATGTGTAGCATGCGTTCAAATCATCACACATTAGCTCCTGAAACATATGTGAAAATAACGTCAGCATAAAAATCTGGTGAGTAACATAGGTTTTGTGAGTCAAATTCATGGCTTTGTATTCGTTATTGCAATACCTCGTCCGACAACGAGAGTCGATAAATTTGTATCAAAAGTGTTTGGCATTGCAATATGTTTAACCAACTATACAAGTTGGTCTAAATTATAAAACCTTGTAGCCATGAATCTTGACAAAAAGCTTTTCTTTTGTAAAACCATATAAGAAAAGGATTTAAAAGAAACCATTGTATGGTTTATATCTTTAAGTGAAAATGGTTTGTGACTAGTCCAAAACCATTTGTCCTTGTTGAAGTGATTTGGATAACGCTACAATGAGTAATACGATAAAAGCATTTATATATAGGAAGTTCCAGTGGGGTATCCACAATGCTTTCATCGTATTACACCCGCCCCGTTATCTAAATCACTTACCATGTACAAACCAATCGTTCGTGTCATAAACCAATCGTCCCTGTTATAAACCATTCCTCTGTGTTATATATAAACCAATTGCCCTTGTTTAAATTGTGTAAACTGTGGTCGTTTTGGTGAATACATTCAAGCCTGTGTTGACTCGTCTAGACTAATAGACCGCCAAAGGGTCTATTAAAATATTCGACTAATAAACCACCAAAGGGTTTATTAAAATAAAGTTTCTGTCGTTCCCCAAAGTTCCCCACAAGCCCCGGGAAATCTAGTAACAGGATTTTCAGTCCTATGGTACCATAACATACTACTTGTCGGCTTGGCCAAAGTTATTGAATGTCATTCGTGTCATGGATAACGCACCAACAAGTTTCCCACATTATTGAAAACAAATCGTTATATATAAACCATATACTTGTTTTGAAAACTTGAAAATGATTTAGCACATATGACTCACCCCAAAACATTTAGAAAACGCAAAAGAGGGGAGCTATGTACTCACTTGGATTGCGTATATGTCTTGTGTAAACAAAGCTCAAGTGTTCAAGTGGTTCCTAATGTATCAGATATCGAGACTTTGAAGGGGAGATCAGATAGAATGAGGTTTATTATACCAAACGAGTGAAGGATCTCATGTAATATGGTTTATGAAGCCTTACATTCTGATTGAAAAGAGTTTCTAAGTGCTTTGACCCGTTACAACTTGTTAAAGTGGTTTACGCCACTTTAATGGGTCGTAAGCGTAACTATGAGTTCGGATGGTTAGATAAGTCATATGATAGGTCTATATATCAAAACAAGTTTGATTATGTTGTAACATCAGTTTAGATGTCAAAACTATGATCTTATATGCTTAAAACTGTTTATGCTCCAAAAGGGCATTTTCAGCAGTTTAAAAGTACATATAATCGACTCGTCATATGACTAACCAAACGACATGACCATAAGGTATAACCTCAGAGGGTTATTCCCTATATTATTATGGTTATAAAAAAAGCGCTTCGTAGAATCCTAAAATTGACCAAACGGGTCAGATTCGAAAGTTAAAATGGTAGTCAAACCGCTCGACTTTCGACTAAATTAAAAGCACTAAACTAGAAACGATGAGTTAGACCTGTTTGAACATGTCTAATAATGTTTTAAAACTGATTTGGTATCAAAACTTTAAGTTTTAATACTCGAAAGCGTTTTCGTCATAAAATTCATCTTTTGTGCATTTTTTACTTTTAATTCTTAAAAGTTTGACTCGTCATTTCGCCTACTAAATGTGGTAATCAGAAGGTGCAATCGCAAGGGATTATACCTTCATGATTACGATCACGTTGCAAAGTTCAATTTAAACTTTGACTTGAGCAAAATGGTCAGAACCGAAAGTCAAACAAAAGTCAATTTGTTTGACTTTTGGCTTATAAATAGCCAAAATAATGAAAAAAACTAGAGAGAGCACTTACTTATGTTGAAGAACACTTTCAGAACTCCGTAGGAGGCTTCCAATAGCTGGAAACAATCTCCAAAGAGATGGAAGAAGAAAATATGAAATGAGCAAGTTGAAATGGACACGAACATGGCTATTTATAGTGAACTTGGGCTCACCAAATCAAGCCATGTGTCCCTCCAGGTGTTATGACATGCTTAGTGTCCTCCCAGGTGTCCATAGGAGAAGAGAAGTGGCAAAATTCGTGACTTGGTGGCCAAGGAAATGAGCTGGGATTACCAGCTACAAACTGCTGTCACTGGGTGTCCGTTACGGACCGTAAGGGCTTTGGTCTTACAGTCCGTAAGACCCTCAGAAAGCAAATGTTTTGCAGTTTGGCAGTTTCAGCCCCTGCACTTGTATTATCTCGTTTTTGTCATTTTTAACCCCTTTAACCTAATATTTATGTTAGAGTGAAGCTCAAAAATTGTCTTTTATCTTTATACCCTTTTTCAAGCGGTGTCCTTTATGTTTAAAGTTGATGAGTTTTGTACTTTATGTTTTAAAATCCTGTAAGTTATGTCCCTTACGCCTAACCCAGTTAATTTTTTTTGTTAAACAAGATGATGTGCAGAGCACATGAGGGTATAATTGTCTTTTTACCCTATTATTTAAAAGAAAAAATAAACAATTTATATATTAGCTCATTGCCTTTCTCTCTCCAAAAAAAACCTTCATTATCTCTCTACTTATCTTTGTGAATTCCTCCTTCTACCACCTCCTTCCGCCACTACCACAACCTCCTATCACCACCACCACAACCGATTCCGGCAAAGAAAAAAAAACACGCTACTGCCTAAAAAACCGCCACAACAGTTTGCAAATCCAACAACCAACAAACAAATCGAACAACCTGTAATTTTTTTCCATCTCCATCGCAAATCCATCAACCCTTGTTTCTCTCTCTACTCTCTCACACATCGTTGTGTGTGTGACGAAAACAGATTTGAAGATGAGAACGAAGATCGAACCTTAATTTCAATATTCAAATTATCATAATCTGATATTCGTGATAATCTATAAGAAACGTATAAAATTTTGGGGATTTTGTTGGTGTATCAACGATCTGCTGCTGTTGTTGTCTTAGTTGGGGGGGGGGGTGACGCACAAAATTGGGGTTTCATGTGTTGGTGTTTTGTTTCTGGGTTTCATGTTTTGTACTTGCGATATAGAGTTTCTGGGTATGTGGTCGATACGTCTACTTTGATGGTGGCAGGTGGGGCAATGGTGGACGGTGGTGGTTTCTAGAGAAGATGGTGTTTTGGTGGTTATGTTGGTTGGTTGCAGTTGCAGAAGGTGGTGCAAGGTGGATGGTTAATGGTGGTGGATAGTGGGTGGTTGAAGAAGGTGCTGGAGGGAAGGTGGTTAATGGTGGATGGTGACGGGATTGTTCGAAATTGAAAAGGGGGTTTTCGTGTGTTGGATGGTGGCAGGTGGGGTGGTGGTTCGATTTGTTGTGTTCTGTCAGATGGTGGCAGGTGGGGTGGTGGTTCGATTTGTTGTGTTCTGTCGGATGGTGGCAGGTGAGGCGGTGGTAGGCGGTGATGGTTGATGCTGGCGGTTGTTGATGGAAGTGGAGAAAGTGAGAGATAAATGTAGAGAGAGAGAGAGAGAGAGAGAGAGAGATAGACTGATATATATAATTTTTTTAATTTATTTTAGATGTTTTATTTCTTAAAACGTTTTTATATAAATGAGTAAAAAGACTAGCATACCCTTGGGTGATCAGATCTAACAGAAAAAATTAACTTAGTTAGGCCTAAAGGACATAATTTGTAGGATTTTAAAACATAAAGTACAAAACTCGTCAACTTTAAACATAAAGGACACCGCCTGAAAAAAGGTATAAAGATAAAGGACAAATTTTAAAATTCACTCTTTATGTTATATAAAGGTGGTAAGCCATGTGTAACTTGTATTTTGTTTCGGAATTGTTACAAATATCGTTTCGCTCGATCATACGCTGTAAATAAAATATAACATTTTATTGAATACGAAAGTAATCAAAATCGTACAACGTTTGAAAATTGCAAACGTCACATTGCATTAGGCTAAGGAGTGTGCTCCCTCTTCCCTATCCTGTACATCATCTCCACCTCACTACCTTCTCATCCATCCTCATCAAGAGGGTTGTTCCTCTCCACCTCACCTCCCTCTTCCTCTTCCTCTTCCTCTTCCCGATCCATACCCCACAGCCTTATGTATAAAGGTTTGTTAGGTTTTTAAGTTGTTGAAGGGGGTATGGTCCCAAATCCTGCGCCGACCACATGAGATACTCTCAGATCGCACGCAAGACCATACCCACTGTAAACCAGAAAGACGACTTTCATGACCTTGTGCTGGCTACAAGGGTTTGTCACAAGCCGCATGCGAGGTCAGGACCAAGATAAAATCAATCCTGACACTTAGTTACTTTGATAAAAGACCCGGCTTTCCTGACCTTGCGCCGACTTCATAGGATGCATCCAAGTCACCTGGGGAAAAGGAGCGCAAGGTCTTTTTTATGTTCATGGTCCTATGTAAGGGCATATGATTGTAATAAATTAAGAGCTAATTGAATATTTGATTTAGAATTTAATTATGTAAGATATAAAATGTCATTCTTGCAAAATGCAAAAATGGGTTTTGAAAACTAATTTTAGGAGGTGATTTGTATATTTTTGAATTTATTTTATACACCATCATACTTATATGAATTTGGTTTGAAAATATAAACTATATACAAGAAGAACATGTGTTGTTGATAAAAAAAAATCATTAAGTTTTATAATTGAAAAGAGAGGAAAAAGGACAAAACATGCGAAAAATAAAGATGAAGGGCGCGTTTAGACTTAAATTCAAGAAATGAATGGGTTAAAATGTAAATGATACAGACCGTATGAAAAAATTAGCTGAACCGACAGACAGGGAGGGGTATCAAACCCAAGCTCTTGCTGTAACCATACTGCACACCTAACCAAGGACAACTTTTGTTTTCCATTTTATGTCATATGGTGTGTGTATATATTCCGCACAGAAAAATCTTATTTACACCACCACTATTCATAACGAAAACTATGAGTGGACCAACCGCATTATTAATCAAATATATTCATCTCTATTTATTTTAGGAAATAGTACTTGTATAACAATTGTGATTATTGTAAGTATTTGCTTAAGCTAATGGAAATTTATTATGTGATGAATTTATTTTATTCTAATAATTACTAGTCCACTTTTTCTTTCTTTTTTTTTTTTTGAACACTAGGCCACTTGTTGGACCGA
Source organism: Helianthus annuus (assembly GCF_002127325.2). Taxonomy (NCBI): domain Eukaryota; kingdom Viridiplantae; phylum Streptophyta; class Magnoliopsida; order Asterales; family Asteraceae; genus Helianthus; species Helianthus annuus. The sequence goes on from NC_035436.2 coordinate 111,334,529, forward strand.
GTTATTAACCGAATTACATTACATTATTTACAAAATATATATCTAACATAAAATAAAATGATAATATTTTATCTTCCGGTGAATACTAACAAAATATACATGCTACAATAAATAAAATTTGAAGCGCAAACTATTAAGTAAACATAGTGAAACGGCCGGCTGAGGCCCGGCTAGGACCGGCGCCGGTCCCTCACACCGCCCCCCTGGGCTCGGCTCGGCACAACCGGCCACCCACAGCCGGGGTAGCCGGACCTTCTTCTCCTCTCTTCTCTCACATATACCTATACATACATACATATATATACATAAAGGGGTTCATCCCCCACCCCCTAGGTCCATCCCCTCCAAGCCACTCCTAGGTGACGCCTACGTGGCGGCTCATCCCCTCCAAGCCCATCCTCTCCATACCCTTTAGTCTAATAGTCTATAAGATGATTATAAAGTAATCAATTAGACCGATTGTGTATAAGATGATTATAAAGTACTCAACTAGACCGATTGTGTATGTGGTTTTCGGTTGAACCAGCTGCTCAGCACCGATACTTAGAAAACTACTTGGTAAAAATCACACACTACAAAAGGTTTCTAGAGATACTTGGTATACATGCTGGAACAATCCCAAGAAATGACAAACGACGTTGTGAGTTAACTACCTCATAAACGTGCAGATTTAAGAATTTAACTCTCAATAGGGGTACACATCAACACTCTTTAACAGGGTCCACTTAACAATATTAAATCCCAGCTACCGGGGAGCGTGGGGATCATACACATATACTTTTCTTTTTCTTTTACCTAATTTCATTTATGCTCAAAACAATATATGTAAAATATACTAAGTTCAAAAACTAAAATTTTATATTTGTTATGATTCTCATTAAACATAAATTTTAATAATGTCATTCTTTTTATGCTTACACTTCGAACTAAAATAATCAAAACTCTAAAATCATAAACCCGTGACATCTAGGAATTTAAAATTATATGGACCAATCTCCATTTTTTGGGAAGAGGATAACAAAAAAGTATTATTCATATGTTTAAGAAACTGCATATAACTGATAAGACCTTTTTAAGTAAATATCTTAATTAGCAGGTAAGTTTTAAGGAAAAAGATATAGAAGTATAAATATGAGAATGACTATACCCCGTATTATGATTTTTTTGTTGTGATATCATACAAGTTTTTGAGGATATAAAGTTATTTATTTTTTGAATCAATTAAGTTTCATAAAGTTATTTACCGGAACGTGATACTCAGTTTCATATTAATCTTAGCAATATACTATTGTGCTAGCATAGGAGAGATATTGCATATCAAAAGAATATGTGAGGTAGTCTTTATGCATGTATGAGGCGTCTAACCACGTGCGTGCCTAAAGAAAGGTTAAAATGAAAACCATTTTAATCTTAAGAACCATGAGAAGTAGCCCATTCTAAAAGGATTTTTTTTTAAATTCTTAAAAATCATAAAAAACCACTTGTTCCAGTGAAAAGATAAAAAATACAAAAAAATTGTTACATGTAAAAGTTTACATCGGGTGTAAAAAAATTATTCGTGATGTAACCCCGTAAACAAATTTTACATTAGGCGTAACTATTAACTCGACAATTTTTTGTTCTTTTTTTACAAATGTTTATAACAGTTTCATATACATTTGTACAAAAAATGATGGCTCATCTCACCCGAAAAATAGGAGTTCTCATGGTTGTCATAACTCATGATGGTTCTTAATTGAAGCGAATTATATCTATAAATATATATATATAGGGATATGGTAAAAAGTGTCTAAAATGTGAGAAGGGTAAGAAGTGTTTTAAACCATTGGATATTTGATCTAATGGTTGAGATCAATATGGTATAAAATGTAAATTGTGTTTTAATTAGAAGGACCTTATGTAAAATTAAAGGGCAATAGTGACTTTTCCAACGTTTCAAATATGGTAACCGTTTCAAAATCCCCATCAATCTCCTATAAATCAGCGAATTTATGGTAACTGTTTCAAAACCCCCATCAATCTCCTAAAAAATCAGCGAATTTCTTGTACTGAAATAAATTCTTCGATTTCCTTCACAACAACTTTTTATAACACTATAAAGAATAGTATATTACATGATAAAACACTATAGGAAGATATAACACTATCTGTTTACTGTAAGACACTATACATAAAGAAAACACTGTTGATGGGGGACAAAAGACAATGAAAACGAACAGTATATTACATGATAAAACACTATGGGAAGATATAACACTATCTGTTTATTGTAAGACACTATACAGAATAAAACACTATTGATGAGGATAAAACACTATGAAAATGAACAGTATGTTACATGATAAAACACTATAGAAAGATATAACACTATCTGTTTACTGTAAGACACTATACAGAATAAAACACTATTGATGGGGATAAAACACTATGAAAAGGAGATTAAAGATACCTGTACATAATATAACACTATCGACTGGGGAATATAACACTACAACAAGAACTTACAGTAAACAATTAAATGTATAGAACAAATCGAATTCGAATCACATCCCTAATATATCGCCTGATATTTTTGGCAGTTATCTTTGGAAATCAATTAATTGATAAGAATGGACAATTACTAATATACCCTTTTTAATTAATTAAGATAAGTGACACTTGTCATTCCCAAATTATTTCTCACACTTCTCACAAAAGTTGGACTTTTTACAGGATCCTCTACCTATATATATATATATATATATATATATATATATATATATGGTAAGGTTCATGCGAGAACCACCCTTATTGCAAGAATCGCGAAAACCAATGTGAACACAAAATAAAATCTTAAAAAAGCACTCAAAAAAAAAATTTTTTTTTAATATTTTTCTTCAAAAAATCGCTATATTTCATTACCATAAAAAAAACTTTTTTTTTTCGAGTAACAGTTATCCATGCACATGTGCATATGTATCATTACTTCAACAAATTCGGTAATAAGTTATCAGGAATAGACAATTGCACTTTAATTTACAATACCATTCGTAATACACTACTTTTTACATTACCGATATTCAAAATGCACATGTTCATCATTAGGTATAACCATGATATAACGTGTTTTGGTACAAAAAGTTTGTGATTTTGAATGGAGAAGTAGGCCCATATACATGTTTTTTGGTTAGTTATATCTAGTGATTGATGGTTTGGTTATAGTTGTTAATTTATGATATAATATGTTAATTGGATGGTATAAATGGTGTTTACATACATGTAATAAAGTGAAAATATTGGTAATGGTATTGTATTATGGATGGTAGGAGGTAATGGTATTGTATTATGGATGGTAGGAGGTAATGGTAGGGTATTATGGATGATATGATAGATGAAAGCGAAAGTGTATTCAAAGTAGTTTACCAAAACACCTTATTTCATGTTGATACATATAGATGCACATGTGCATTTCTAATATTGGTAATGTAAAAAGTATTGTATTACACATGGTACTGTAAATGAAAGTGCAATTGTCTAATAGTTGTAATGAATTACGTAATTTCTCAAAGAAATGACAAAAATACACATGTGCATGTTTGTGTGTTATGGATGGAATGATAGATGAAAGAGAAATTCGTGTACCAAAACATCTTATTTCATGTTGATACATATAGATGCACATGTGCATTTCTAATATTGTTAACGTAAAAAGTAGTGTATTACACGTGGGGGTAAGGTTCCAGCGTGAACAACCTCCCAAGAGTGAACTGCGTGAACAAATCTTGACCGCTGATTAATATGATCTTGATTATTTAAAGGGGTGGCATGATTGTACTTAATAGGTTAGATTTTATTGTTTTATTAAAATTAAAAGGGTAGAAATGTAATTATATTATTTTGCTTATTTAAAACTTGGAAAGAAAATTATTTCCAATAATAAGAGAGTAAATCCCGTAAATATACCATGTATTATACACATGTGTACTATCGTGTTGGAATGTATAGAACAGTAGAACACAGCAGTACACATGTGTACTACGGAGCTAAGACAACAATGTTGCGTGTCACATGTGTACTATACCATGTATTATACACATGTGTACTATCGTGTTGGAATGTGTAGAACACAGCAGTACACATGTGTACTACGGAGCTAAGAGTTATACACAATAAAAAAGATGACTGAAAACTCTAGTTTAACCAAAAAAAGACTAAAATTATAATTCGAATCTTGCTACTATGACCAAAAACAATGATGATGATTTAAATATGTTAGGATTTTGAAATTAATAAGACAATAATTTAAATTCAATATTTATATAAAGTTACAATCTTACCCTTGTTAAATGTATATGAAAACAATGGTTCAGAGCAGTTCACGCGGTTCACTCTTGGAAATTTGTTCACGTTTGAACCTAATCCTTACACGTGGTAGTGTAAATGAAAGTGCAATTGTCTAATATTTGTAATAAACTACGGAATTTGTCAAAAAAATAATACAAATGCACATGTGCATGGATAACTGTGACTCGGAATTTTTTTTTTGAATTTTTTTTTATTTTTTTATTGTAAAGGAAATATAGCGAATTTTACAAAAAAAAAATTTGGGTGTTTTTTAGATTTTTTTAGGTATTACTATTTGTGTTCACACTAGTTCTCGTGGTTCTTGCAATAAAGGGTGGTTCCTAACGGATCTTTGTCCTATATATATATAGGATGAGTATCATTATATAACACTAATTATTGTGAAAACAAAAAGAAAAGCTCTAAAATACTAAATTTTAGGATTTAAAGTGTATATTTTTTAAATTTTATGTTTCTTACATTCATATGTGTATTATATATACATAAAAAAAGCAACGACTTTAATCTACAGATAGCCTACATACATGTTGGTAATTTAACCTATACATAACCTACATATGTGTAAGTTATACAAAAAGTGAAATTTTTTTATATTTTGTTTTGAATTCTAGTGTAAGAAACAATAAATCTTATATTTATAACATTTTCATTTACTTTTTAGGTTCTTAAGATACAAAAAATTGGTGATTCATTGTATTCTGCATGTTCTTGCAATATTTATGGTTCTGCACAGAAGCTACCTATATATATATATATATATATATATATATATATATATATATATATATATATATATATATATATATATATATATTGTAGGATCGTTTGCTGACCCGAACGAGGCGTTCAGAGGTTTACTCTTGCAATTCAGATGCGGAATAATAAGAAAAGCAAGTAGATATAGCTTGTTCTTCCTCCTAACTGTCTTTTGTATTGATTAGAAACGATTTACAGCTTGATCGTCACACCGACAGAGCTTCGGCGTGGAATACAATTACTTCTCTATGAGGATCGCCCCAAGCAACCCTATATATAGGCTTCTGGGTCCGCTCATGTGGACATGTGACACATGAGCGGTCCAGAGCTTGTACATAAAAGCGATCCATGATGACATATAAGCGACCCAATCCTCTAAAGACCATATGAGCGATCCTAAGTTCTAAAACCTATACAGACTCCTGTTTTCTCGTATTTCGTGCCCTATGCTATACAATACAATGCAAGACCTGATCCTAGACACCTAGACGGAATCAACAGATGTAGTGCATCAACAGACTCCCCCTCAGATGTTGATGGAGTCGCCAACACACCTTGATTTCAAAACTGTGTCTTCACATCTTCAGACTAGATCAGTCTCTGGGCTTCTTCTTCTTTCAATCTTCAGATTCCCCCTCTCGATTTACTGGCATTCTTTTGTTCTTCAGTAACATCTTCAGGATCGTTGTCTGGTACTAAAAACCTCTAATTCTCTTGATCAGATCTCTTGATTCCTTAAGTTCATCAGCATCATCAGTTTGACATGATCTTCAGAATCAGAATCTGATCTTCACAGACTTTTAGAATCGAATATCCTGGCTCTATCAAAGATCTTTAGCATTAATTTCTGGGATCGAAACCTGGCTACCTGCACAATCTTAACCCAGAAATAAATTTTCTAATTTTATCACATATCAGATACCTCTGCACCAACATATGACTCCCCTCAAAACAATCTATGATGAACCACTTGAAGAAGGTTAGATTTATCGAAGACAATTTGATTTATACACACACTCCCCCTCAAATATTGCTCATCATGTTTAGCATTTGGAATTTTGAAAATCAGTTTTCCAACATCAATTGTCGAAAATCTTTTTGACTTTTTCAAAATTAAGCTAAAATACCCAAAAATCTTTTTGGATTTTCTGAGAAACATTATCTGACACCAATTAGAAAATAAAAACATAAAGAAATAAAATATTTACAGACAATATTTTTGTGAGTTCGTGCAAGAGGATCATATCAGTTTATGAGACAAATCACCAACACCGTTAAGCTAGATTTCATTTTAAGCTTTAAACAATTTACCTAGATTGTCAGTATGTTTGTCCTCTTAAATTTTCAACACAAATTTCAATCGATTCGAGATACGATATTAATATTTTAGAGACTTAAACTTAATTGTGTATCACTCCACTTGAATATACTCCCGTATCCAGATCCCAAATATTCAGTCTTACAGGTGAGTATACCACAGATGATATCTGTAAAGGGGTAATATGCGAGGGCCGTGAGAGCTCAGGTCGATACTTCCGTATACGCAGAGAGATGACGGCTTCGACTTTTGGTGGGTCCCCTTTAGAGGATCTTTTGTTACAACAACAAAGATTACCAATTTTATTGTTTAATCAGTTTGCTGAGGGCGGCGCTTATGTTTCAAAGCTTTTTGCAGAAAGTATTATTCGGGGACTAGGTCAGTATTTCCATACAGCAGAAGTCCTGGGATAATACCCCAGATATCACTGAGTATAAAGACCTAGTATCTCAGAATACGGGACCTTTCAAACAAGATTTCGGGGGTTACCCATATATCCAAGAATAGTTACCCACGAATTAAGCAAGTTTGAATTAGATTTATATCTCGTTTCAATTTACTAAATGTGCGAAAACCTACTGACACATCCGCAGTAAGATTGTTTAACTCTTTTTAACTTTACATTTCTTTAGCGTGCCGTGATAGTCCACTGATGTACTATCATTTCCTCTTTTTCGCAACAAAACTCAATTTTGAATTTTATCATGTTTTTGCCTTTTTCAAAATTTTCAAATGTTTTTGGATTTTCTGAAATTTCCCTACTCCCCCTAAAATGCAAACACATTTTAAAGAAAATTTGAAAACTTCAAGATTCTTGACCTACTAGAAACATAAAATGCAAAACAAACTGTACAGAAACTTGACAACTGACACTGAATCACATCAAATCGCCATTCACTAGGCATAAACAATCTGAACTCCCCCTATCACAAATCATTTTCTCATTTAGATTTCAAAACACTTAAGTTTGTTTTAATCAAAATGATTTTTCCGGAAAATGAGTTTGTGTTGATAACAACCACTTGTAGGATTATCAATGTTAAAAATGGGAATGTGGTTCATCATCTTGTCTATCTTTTTTCATGAATAGTAAATCAAGTACAAATTAATGTGCCTGATTTACCATTTGCATCTAAGAACCTTCTGTACCACTTGTAAATGTAATTACTTCAAAGTAACCAAGCATCTCAAAGTTTAACCACAAATACCACTTGTGGGATCAAGATTACCACTTGTAGATACCCAAAAACTACCACGTGTAGGAATATTACATCTACATCACCATTATATCAATCAGAATGCCGATTCCTGCTTCGCAATTAACCACCTGGAAGCTCCGGCATAGTCCTTTGACTATTCTGGAAAACAAACTTCCCTCCAAGTCTTCTCAGACTTGAGAACTTTCAATTCTTCAGCTGTAGGGTTGTATGTCGCCTTTTTAGTTGCGTAAAAATCTTTTACCCCTTTAGCTTTCCCACTCAACATTTTCCCAAATATCTTCTTGTTGGTGCACTTCATCTGCTGATTACGTCTTGTATCGAGTCATGAGTCTTAGAACGTTAGATCTGGGCACATTATACGAGAAAATATGAAAATTGTATAGATTTGATAGATGGGCCGCTCATAGGACCAATAAGTAGTTGGGTCGCTCGAGCGGACAAGCTGGTCCGCTCGAACAGCAAAGGCCTGGACCGCTCGTGTGGTTAAATCGTTGGATCGCTCGAGTGACGGATCGCTTATGTGAACCGCTTATTGGACCTGTCCAATAAGCGGTCCAAGAGGTCTATAAATACCTCTGGAGCGATTTCAATTGTATCTTTTGTCCGAATCTCGTACCGAAGTGCTGCCGGATCGAGAACGTGCTGTAATTGTTATCATATCAATAGAAAAACAGTTAAAAGTAATATCTAGTCTATTTCTACCTTGTTTTCTTGTTTTCCGCACCTGAATTCAAGGAGAAAACCTCTGATTGACTCGTTCGGGTCTCCAAACGATCCTACAAGTGGTATCAGAGCATCAGGAGGAGGAATTCTACAGGAAATAGCTGGAAATTGTTGGAAATTCTGTCTTCTACTCATTCTTTTTCAGATTCGAACTTTTTCAACGGTCGATACTTGCTAAAAATCTCAGGGATTGTGCGCGATGGCATAGAGACAAACCCTTGAAAGTTTGGGATCTAAAATCAAAGTTTAAACAGGTCCGATTGGCTGGTCCGCTTTTTCGAACATATTTGGATCGCTTTTACTAATAGTTTCTGGACCGCTTATCCGGTCGATTGTGGATCGCTCATTCGGTCAGTTGATGTTGAACCGCTCCAAATTGCACATCTAGGATTGCTTATCCGGTTTATCTTTGGACCGCTTATTCAAACATTATTCGGATCGCTCATACAATTTGCTCGAACGATCAAGTATTTGGATCGCTTTTCTGGAATTGTCTTGGATCGCTTATTTGGTTTTTCTGGTTCGCTTTTCTGACATCATATTGGACCGCTTTTGTGTCACTTTATATTCGTGAACCGCTTTTAAAGCTGTTTGTAGTGTTATTTCAATATTCGAACATGGACGAGGATTTCTATAACGCGTTCGCTACACCAAGTACACCAATCACTGCTATTCAAACCACAATGCTTGAAAACGAAACCGGAACGATGCAAAAACCTCCCAAGTTAATGAGCATTGAGGAATTTCAACATTGGGAAGGTCGGTTTGAGAATTGGGTGCAAGCTAATTATCTTGATGCTTGGGAATGTGTCGAGACAAAGTATATCAGACCAATGAATGATGATGAAGAGCCAGTTCCAATCAAAGATCTTAGAGCAGATGAGAGGAAGAAGTACAAAAATGAGAAAATGATGCTAAGTCTTCTTCAACAGGCAGTGAAAGAAGATATCATAGTTCTGCTACAGCACAGTGGAACATCTTACTCAATCTGGAAAGCATTAAGTTCAAAATTTAAAGGAAGTGATGAAATGATTAAAAGCAAAAATTCGCTTCTAAAGAAAGAGTTTGATCTGTTCCATCAGAGAAAGAATGAAAGCACAAAAGAGCTCATTGAACGATATTGCAACTTGCTTGCTAGTATGAAAAGATTAAGTATTAAGAAGAGCAATGAGGAGTTGATCGAAAAACTTGCTGATGCCTTGCCATATGAGAGTTGGGGGACATACTTGATGATGCTCAGAAATAAGAAAGGTTTTAACAGTTTGACACTTAGCAAGTTCATCGAAAAGATAGAAGCTCAAGAAATGGAGCAGCGTAAAGTGATTAGGATGAAAGATTTCGATGGTGAACAAGATGTCGAGTTATATTACAAAGCTGGAGTTAATGAAAAATCATCGAATTCATCTCCAAAGATTGTGACGGGGATGAGTGCCAAGAGTGTATCTGAAAGCCCATCGTCTGGATCAAGCAGCAAAACCAGCTTTACTCCATTTTCATCTTTTGATCCAAACATCTCAGCAACTAAGAATGGGAAAAAGTTACAGTGTAACATTGTACTGAATCTTGAGAATGATCAAGATTATTCTGAGGATATTGCCAAAAACCAAATGTCTTTATTAGGAATGGTTTTGGAATCTTATACTTGTTTTGTTGCAGGTCGTATCGGCAATCCAATGCTAACCAAAGAAGACTATGACCAGATAGATGCAGAAGAGATGGAGCTGATGGACATAAAGTGGTGTCTGGCGAGTGTGTTACGGAGAGCTGAGAAGTTCAAACAAATCACGGGGAGAGATGATCTTCGTGATGCAAATGTTTCTACTTTAGGTTTTGACAAATCTAAAGTTACTTGTTTTCGGTGCAAGGAAAAAGGACACTTCAAGAGAGAGTGCACAAACCGAGAAGCAAGTGGAGCTCAAAATCCGTTCAACAACAACAACGATTACTATCGCAAAGCCATCTATCACCAAGTTGGTCAATCATCTCAACAACAAAAGCATCAAGCTCAGACTGCACATGGAAGAGATGTGATTGAAGATACCGGAAAAAGAGCTTATTTGATTGATCAAGAAGATGAAAAGCTTGCAGAAGGTTTTAGCTGGGCAAAGTTCACTTGGGATGATTATGTTCCTGATCAAACTACAGCTTATACTGCTTTTGCTGCAAAGATTGAAGATGATAGTGATGATGATACAGAATATTGGGCAAGAAAATACAGAGCTGATATGAAGTTGCTTGCTGAGAGTGAGAGTGAAGATGATAGGGTCAAGAAGGAGAAGAAAAAGAAGAAGATCAAAACGCCGTTTAGTAGTGATGATGAAGAAGGGTCGTTGATGAGTAGTGATGATGAAGAAGTGCCGGTGAGTAGTGATGATGAAGAAGTGCAAGTAGTGAGAAAGAAAAAGATGACAGAAGTGCAAAAATTCAAGATTGATGAAAAAGTTGATGCGAAAGAAACTCAGGTGAAGTGTGAAAATTGTGAGATTGTGAAAAAGCAGAACAGCACGTTGATTAACAACTTAAACAGACTGAAGGAGTCTTATGATGTGCTGAACAAGACAATGAATCAGTACGATCAAACAAGTGAAGAACAAGCAGTTGCGATGAGGACTCTTCAGGGAGCATTCATGACAAAACAAAAAGTTGTAAACAACTATATTGAAAAGTGTGCTGCGTTAGAACAAAAACTTGAGTTGCAACGAATTGAAACAGAAAGAGTGAATCGTTTATTGAAAAGTTACTCATGTACTTCCTATGTGATTGACAGGATCTATCCAACTGTTGAAAGCATGAAGGTCTGGGAAGAAGATGAGTCAACTGAAGAAAAAGCAGCTGAAGTGAGTAATGGAGAAAAGAGTGCTGACAAGAAGAAAAGTGACAGGAAGAAGGATACTGAAAAGACTTCATCTGGTAAGAAGAAAGGTGTTAGTTATAACAGATGTCCACCTCCACTGGAAAACGGATATTTGCCTAGACATCCTAACGATGAAAGAGTCAAAAAGGCTACTAATCTACAGTGGGAGTCAGAGTCGTCTGTCAATCTTCCTGAAAGTATCGATGTTGTTTTTACGTCATCTGACACTGATCAACAATCTCAATTGATGAAGATAGTCGTGGATCATGTGTTAGATAGTGATGACAGTGAAGAGTCAAAGTCAGAGTCTGCGTCAGAATCAAAATCTGAGTCAAAAGCTCCGAGTCAAACAGAAAAACAGGGAAAATTGGCTTATGATAGAAAATTCCTGTTATCAAAATCTAATTTGGATGATGGATTGTTTAAAGTTGCTTATACTTTAAATAACTCGGACAAATTATATTCTGATGAGGAATTTCCTATAAGAGGTGTTAAAACTGAACTGATTAACAAGGTTTTTATACTCTCGGAAATCCATATTTCCGAAATCAAAGGTTTATGTCTTAATGAAAAACCAAGACCTTACACCTCAAGAGTGCAGCAAAGATTGAATAAGAAAAAGAAATACAGTTCTGGTTCAAATTTTCAAAAGAAATCAAACCATAACGGTAATTTCAAAAAGAAAGGGTTGGGTTTTATTCCTACAGAAAAACAGAAAAATGAAAAATATGTTCGTGATTTTAAGTCCAAAATGTCTTTTGTTTCAGGCACATCTACTGATGAAGAAGAGAAGACATGCTTCTGGAGAGAAAAGAACAGTGAGTTTCTGAAAAAGAAACAAGCTGTACAAGAGAAAGATTCGAGAACCTGTTTCAAGTGCAACAAAGTTGGACATATTGCCAAAGATTGTAATCAGGCAATACAATCAAAACAGGGAGTTTTTCGAAAATTCTCAGAAAAGGTGTATGTGTTTGAAACTCCACTGGATAGAACAAAATTGTTTAAAGATTCTATTTTTGAAATTGGTGAGAGTTCGACCAAGTTTTACAAAAAGAGAGCCAAATCTCGCAACCAGAAATGGGTTGTGAAGAATGGTGGTGAAAGCTCTAGCGATGATTCTGATAGATCGAAATCAGAGGAGCTATCTTCAGGCGATGAAACTGATTCCACAAAGTCAGTTGAGCCACAAGTTGATTTAAAATGTGAAGCTAATGTAAAAAATGAGAACTCAGTTCCGATGGTTAATGATGATGAATTTCCATCACTTCGGGCTGAGAATTACAAAAAGAAAATTGGTAAAGTTGAGATTTCTAACCAATTTTTCCATGATGAACAGGAATTTGATGCTGAAAAGGTCTTTAACCCCAGGGTAAAACATATTTTTGGTAAAATAATTGATCGAAAAGTCAAAGGGGTTAAAGAATTCTATGAGAAGAAGACAAAGAAAGAAAAAGTTGAACCATCCCTGGTTTGTGACTGGGATGGTACATATTTCGAACAGTAAGTCTCAAGACTTGCCGGAGCTCCCAGGTTGGTAAGCGTGGAGCATGAATCGGCATCTTTCTCAGAATTTTATTCGGTAACGTCAATCATAAAAACGGTAAAGAGGTTTGTTTGTGAATGTTTTACAATTGGTACGGAGGTTTCTGAACTGAAAATGGTAAATCAAGGACATTAAGTTGTACTTGTATTTTCCTACATTGGTCGAAAGACAAGATGATGAACCACAACCCCGAACATTTGTTGGATATTTCTACAAATGATAATCTACAATTGGTAAAATCAATCAAACTTATTTTCCGGAAAAACCATTTTGATTAAAACAAACTTAAGTGTTTTGAAATCTAAATGGGAAAATAGTTTGTTGATAGTGGGAGTTCTGATTGTTTATGCCTAGTGAATGGCGAATTGAGGAGATTCGATATCAGTTGTCATGTTCTGTATAGTTTGTTTTCAATTTTCATTAGATGTATTTGAATTTTAGGGGGAGTAAGAAGTTTTAGAGAAAATCCAAAAACATCAGAAAATTTGAAAAAGTCAAAAACATGATAATATCAAAAATGAGTTTTTGTTGCATAAAAGAGGAAATTATAGTACATCAGTGGACTATCACAACACGCTAAAGAATTGGAAAGTCAAAATGTGATAAACGATCTTACTGCGGATGTGTCAGTAGATTTTCGCACATTTAGTAAATTGAAACGAGATATAAACCTAAATCAAACTTGCTTAATTCGTGGGTAACTATTCTTGGATATATGGGTAACCCCCGAAATCTTGTTTGAAAGGTCCCGTATTCTGAGATACTAGGTCTTTATACTCAGTGATATCTGGGGTATTATCCCGGGACTTCTGCTGTATGGAAGTACTGACCTAGTCCCCGGATAATACTTTCTGCAAATGCTTGAAAAAGCGCCGCCCTCAGCATGCTGATGAAACAATAAAATTGATAGTCGCTGCTGTTGAAATGCAAAAAGATCCTCTAAAGGGGACCCACCAAAAGTCGAGCCGTCATCTCTCTGCTGAACGGAAGTTCTGACCTGAGCTCTCACGGTTTCGCATTTAACCCCTTTACAGATATCATCTGTGGTATACTCACCTGTAAGACTGAATATTTGGGATCTGGATACGGGAGTATATTCAAGTGGAGTGATACACAATTAAGTTTAAGTCTCTAAAACATTAATATCGTATCTCGAATCGATTGAAAATTGTGTGAAGATTTAAGTGGACAAACATACTGACAATCTAGGTAAATTGTTTATAACAGAGTATGTTTAAAGCTTAACGGTGTTGGTGTTTTGTCTCAAAACTGATATGATCCTCTTGCACGAGCTCACAAAAAATATTGTCTGTAAATAGTTTATTTCTGCATTTTTATTTCTCTTTCAAAAAATTCAAAAAGATTTTTGGTGTGTTTTAGCATAAATTTTTGAAAATTCAAAAAGATTTTCGACAACTGATGTTGAATAGCTGATCTTCAAAATTCCGAGTGCTAAACATTATGAGCAATACTTGAGGGGGAGTGTGTGTGTGAAATTCAAAGTTTACATAATCTAATCTTCCAAGTGGTTCATCACAATATCTGAATTTGTTTAAATGAGAATCTGAATTGGTGCAGACTTATATGTTTAAAAATTGTTTGATAGAGAAATTTACTCTGTGTTTGAGTGTATGCAGAAAAGTCAGACGTTGATCCTGAAGATGTTGCTGAAGAACAAAGGAATGCCAGCAAATCGAGAGGGGAAGTCTGAAGATTGAGAAAGAGAAGCCCGAAGACTGATCAAGACTGAAGATCTGTTGACAGCATTTGTGTGACTCGATAATCGACTCCATCAACATCTGAGGGGGAGTTTGTTGGTGCACTTCATCTGCTGATTACGTCTTGTATCGAGTCATGAGTCTTAGAATGTTAGATCTGGGCACATTATACGAGAAAATATGAAAATTGTATAGATTTGATAGATGGGCCGCTCATAGGACCAATAAGTAGTTGGGTCGCTCGAGCGGACAAGCTGGTCCGCTCGAACAGCAAAGGCCTGGACCGCTCGTGTGGTTAAATCGTTGGATCGCTCGAGTGACGGATCGCTTATGTGAACCGCTTATTGGACCTGTCCAATAAGCGGTCCAAGAGGTCTATAAATACCTCTGGAGCGATTTCAGTTGTATCTTTTGTCCGAATCTCGTACCGAAGTGCTGCCGGATCGAGAACGTGCTGTAATTGTTATCATATCAATAGAAAAACAGTTAAAAGTAATATCTAGTCTATTTCTACCTTGTTTTCTTGTTTTCCGCACCTGAATTCAAGGAGAAAACCTCTGATTGACTCGTTCGGGTCTCCAAACGATCCTACACTTGTTAACATTCCCGTTGAATGTTTTCTCGACATCAAATTCCTTTTCTTCATTATAAAATTGATTTGAAATTTCAATTTTGCCAACTTTCTTTTTAACCTCTTCAAACTTCAGTGATGGAAAAACATCATCATTCACTGAAACTTTCTTCACAACTTGTGGCTCTTCTGGCTTTGTGGAACCAGATTCATCGCCGACTTTTTCTTCTACCTTTTTAGCAACCCACACTTGGTTGTCATTTCCTTTTCTTTTGTAAAATTTTTCTCTTTTCCTTTTTTCTGTTTTCGAACATTCCCCAACTTCATTTTTCGAATTTTTAAAAATTTTGGATTTCTCAGATTTTTCAACTACTTTTTCTTTTAACTTCTGAGATTCTTCCTGTTTTGCTTTGGTCTCTTTTGAGCAATTCGATGCATTGTGACCAGCTTCACTGCATTTAGAACAGGTTTGACTATTTCTCGGATGAAATACTCCAGTTCCATTCTTTCTCCTCTCAGCAAGAAACTCTTTGTTAGACTGTCTCCAAAATGATTTCTGCTGTTCGTCTTCCGAGCTTCCACCTGTCACAAATTCAGTGTTTGATTTAAAATTTTTCTCATTTTTGTAATTTTCTGATGGAACAAAACCTAAACCTTTCTTTTTGTAGCTACACTTTTGGTTAGATTTCTTGTGAAAACCAGAACCAGAATTGTAACCTTTTTTCTTATTTAAACGTTGTTGAACTCTAGAAGTATATTTTTTAGATTTATCAAAACTTTTCAAAACTTTTAGTTCAGAAATATTAACCTCTATTAGTTTAAAAGTTTTGTTGATTAATTCCGTTTTGATACTCATTATCGGAACCTCTTTGTTGTAATATAATTTGTCAGAACCATTCAAAGTATACACAACTTCAAATGTTTCATCATTCAAATCTACCTTTGATAACAAAAATTCTTTACTATAAGACCGTTTAACCGACGAATTTTGACTGTTGACTGACGACTTTGGCTTTTCAGACTCAGACTTCGACACTGTCTCCTCATCAGTATCCAACACCTGATCGACCACCTTTTTGATTAATTCAGACTCATGATCAGTATCGGATGAGGTAAACGTCACATCAATGTTTTCTGGTAAGACGTCAGTTGTATTGGTTTTAAGCTGTATATTGACTGCTTTTGCATGTTGCTCCTCATTTGGTTTCCTAGGTGAATACCCATCCCAAATCGGAGGTGGACACTTGTTATAGCTAACAGTAGTTTTCTTACCACAGTCTTTCTTTTCTTTCGGCTTTTCATCTTGAAAAGCTTCCATACCTGCAACAGTTGGGTACACACGATCAATAAGATAATCAGAGGTAGAATAGCCCAACAATAACCTCTTAATCCTCTCATTTTCAATCTTTTCAGTTTCCAACTCTTGCTTCCATTTGGCGCTTTCTTCAATGTAGAAATTTATAGCTTTTTGCTTCGACATTAAAGTTGCATTCATCATTGTCAGCGCCTGTTCTCTTTCCGTGTTTGTCTTTTGAAGACCAGTTACTGTTTTGTTCAACATGTCGTATGATTCCTTCACATAATTGAGATTGAACAGTAACTGCTCTTTCTTTTTCTCGTACTCAGCTATGATATCATCTTTTGCTGCACACTCTTTGCAGGCTTCCAGACACTTCTCACATGGCTTGACGACTTCAACAATTTTTTCAACTTCGACTGTTTTTACAACTTCAATCACTTTTTCTACTTCAATCACCTTTTCTACTTCTTTCACAACCTCACCAATCTTCTCAGCAACATTTTCAGCATTCTGAACATCACTTTCAGATTCAGATTGTTGTTCTTTAGCAGCTTGTTTCTCTTTTAGTTTCTCCATTTTTTCTGCAAAATAAAAATGAAAACTTTCAGGAGACATATGAGATTTTGCAATATTTATATGTTTCTCTTCCTCATCATCACTACTACTATGATCTGGTGATTGATCAAATTGAACAGATTTTTCAGAATCATCATCAGAAACACCAGAATTAGATGGTGTTTTGTCAAATACAACATCCTGTTCTTGAACAGTTTCATCTTGTACAATTTCATCTGAACTATCTGACACATCCTCAGAGTGTTCTGAAAGTCTATCAGTACTATCTGAACTTTCATCATATGACACGGACTTTTCATCTCCACTTGACACATTCTCTCCAATAGATCTCATCCAAGTAGCAAACAAATTTGGCTCTCGGACGATCTTGGCAATGAAAGCTTTAAAACCTCCCTTTTCATCCACGAACATATCCCAACTGAAACCTTCTGGTAGTTTCTCATCATCTTGATCGATAACTCGTTCTGCTATGGCTTCAGATGATATGTAATCACTCCAGCTGAAATCTACAATACATGCTCTTTTGGAATCTTCAATCTTTCTCCCATGAGCTGTCTGCGGTTCTTGGGATTGACCAACTTGTTGATAGATAGCTTTGCGGTAGTAATCATCTTTCCCGAATGGATTATGTGCTCCACTAGCTTCTCTTCCTTTGCACTCCCGCTTGAAATGGCCCTTCTCCCTGCATCGAAAACAAGTAACTTTAGATTTATCAAAACCTAAAGTAGAAACATGTGCATCAAGAAAGTCATTTCTCCCGGTAATAGTTTTGAATTTCTCAGCCCGACGAAGAACACTAGCAAGACACCACTTGATATCCATGAGTTCCATCTCTTCGGCGTCTATCTGATCGTAATCCTCTTTGGTGAGCATAGGATTTCCGATCCGACCAGCAACAAGTCCCTCATAAGAAAATAGAACAGAACCAAGAAGTGACATATGATCTTTCGCAGTGTCTTCAGAGAAGCTTTGACCTTCTGGAAGGTTGAGAGCTATGTTGCACTGAATCACATATCCGTTTCCAGTTTTTGTACCCTGAGACTGAAAACTCGTTTTAGTCTCTTTTGGATTCACAATCGGAAACGATGAAAACCCACAGCTACTCATGTTCGAACCCTGATCAGCTTTCTCAGATGAATCACCAGCACTGAAAGCGGTTTGAATTTTCGGGCTTCTTTCAGACTCAGTCGCAGGAATACTACCCCTGTAATACATCTTCACATCTTGCTGACTACTCGGGCTATTCATTCTTGCGATCTTTTGTTGCTCAAGATCCCGACTTTCTATTTTCTCAATGAACTGTGAGATAGTCAACCCATCATACACACCCGTATTCTTCAAGATCATCAAATACGTTCCCCACTCTTTCTGAGGTAACGCGTCAGCCAATTTATCCACCCATTCCTCACGACCTTTTTCAACTCCTAGCATCGATAACGACCGCACCAGGTGACAGTATCTCTCGATTAGCTTCTTAGTATCCTCTCCTGGCAAACTACTGAACAGATCGAACTCTTTCTTTAATAAAGCTTTCTTGCTTTTAATCATGTTTTCGCTACCCTCAAACTTGACTTTCAAAGCATCCCAAATTGACTTAGCAGTTTTGTCGTGTTGCAACAAAATGAATATATCTTCTTTTATTGCCTGCTGTAACAAACTAATCATCATTTTCTCTGCTCTATACATTGCTCGTTCTTGTTCAGTAAACTCAGATATCTCTTTAATAACTTGCAATTCTGTTCGAGGCAATGTGTACTTCTTCAATATGCATTCCCATGATCTAAGATGGTTTGCTTGAACCCAGTTTTCAAACCTATCTTTCCACCCATAGTACTCCTCAATGCTCATCAATCTAGGGGGCTTTTGAGTCGTTCCCGTCTCATTTTCTAAGTTCATTGCTTGAGCAATTGCAGCTGGAGTGGTTGATGTAGCAAAGGCGTTGAAAAACTCAGAATTCATGATGACTTAACACGAATTTCAAAACAACTGACAGAAAAGCGGTTCTACAGTGAACAGAAAGGCGATCCAAAACAATTCTTTGAAGCGGTCCAGAAATCTTAATCTAAGAGCGGTCCTCAAACTGATTTTGAGCGATCTAAAAAAAAACTGTCTTATAAGCGATCCAGAAATAACTACTCGAGCGATCCAACAATGTTCACAAGAGCGGTTCAAGAATAAAATTTCGAGCGGTCCATGAATGTACTATGAGCGATCCAGGTGATTAATTTTGGAGCGGTTCAGAGGCAATTTTGTATTAATGAGCGGTCCAAAACACTAAATTATGAGCGGTTCACGATGATGTCATTCGAGCGGTCCATATTACGAACAAGTTTTGATCTGTTTTTAAGCTCAATTTTGGTCTGAAACTTCCAAGGGTTTGTCTCGGTATGATAATGAACAATCTGTGAAAATTTGAACTAAATTCAACCGTGAAATCTCCTGGAAATGAGAAAAGAAGGTGTAGAAGTGAGAAGAAACAGTGAAATCCGGCTATAATCTGCAGAAAACCTCCTCCCAAGCTCTGATACCACTGGTAGGATCCTTTGCTGACCCGAATGAGGCGTTCAAAGGTTTACTCTTGCAATTCAGATGCGGAATAATAAGAAAAGCAAGTAGATATAGCTTGTTCTTCCTCCTAACTGTCTTTTGTATTGATTAGAAACGATTTATAGCTTGATCGTCACACCGACAGAGCTTCGGCGTGGAATACAATTACTTCTCTATGAGGATCGCCCCAAGCAACCCTATATATAGGCTTCTGGGTCCGCTCATGTGGACATGTGACACATGAGCGGTCCAGAGCTTGTACATAAAAGCGATCCATGATGACATATAAGCGACCCAATCCTCTAAAGACCATATGAGCGATCCTAAGTTCTAAAACCTATACAGACTCCTGTTTTCTCGTATTTCGTGCCCTATGCTATACAATACATTGCAAGACCGGATCCTAGACACCTATACGGAATCAACAGATGTAGTGCATCAACATATATATATATATATATATATATATATATATATATATAGGGGAAGGTTGAAATGAAAACCACTAGTTATTGTGAAAACTCGAAAACTAATTAAAAAAAGCGAAGAAAACATACAATTTTTTTTTTTGCAAACCAAATTTCGCAGGTTTTTTTATATAAAAAAAATTAAAAAAAAATGTTTTTGTGTAGTGCACATGTGTAATACTACACATGTGTATGTGTACTACACATGTGTATTATTACACATGTGCACTACACAAAAAAAAAAAAAATTTTGAAAAAAAGTTTTTTTTTATATATAAAAATCAGCGATTTTTATAAAAAAAAATTGAAAAAAATTTTTTGTGTGTTTTTTAGGCTTTTTTTAATTAGTTTTCGAGTTTTCACAATAAAAGTGGTTTTCATTTGAACCATCCCCTATATATATATATATATATATATATATATATATATATATATATATATATATATATATATATATATATATATATATATATATATATATATATATATATATATATAGGGGCTTATTCGAGAACCACCCATATTGTGAGAACCTTGAGAACCAATGTGAACACAACCTAAAATAGCTAAAAAAAACCTAAAAAAACCTAACCCCCCCCCACAAGCTAAATGCTAAAAAAAACCTAACCCCACCCCCTCCCCCCAAAAAAAAACCTAAACCCCCCTCCCCCACCTCCCAAAAACCTAAACCCCCCCCCTCCCTAAGCTAAAATGCTAAAAACTAAACCCCTAAAAAAATCTAAAAAAAATCTAAATTTTTTTTTTGATTTTTTTAATATTTTTCATGTTAAAATCGCTACTTTTAGAAGCCAAAAAAAAAATTTTTTTTGGCTTCGAAAAGTAGCGATTTTTTTATAAAAAAATATTAAAATATTCAAAAAAAAAATTTTTGTGTGATTTTTAGCTATTTTTAGGCATTTTTGGTGTGTTCACATTGGTTCTCGCGGTTCTCACAATAAGAGGTGGTTCTCGCATGATCTTCTCCCTATATATATATATATATATATAGGGGAAAGATAAATCGAAAACCCACTTGAGTTGAGAAAACCCAAATAAACCCTATGTAACATTTTTATTTTTTTTCTAAAAAAATAGGGAATGTAATATAAATGTACACCGACCTATTTATGGAAAAAAAATGAAAAAAACTCTTACTAATTTTTTTTAAAAAATGTTGAAAATTTGTATGTTACATTTTTTTTGGACATATATTTTATGTAACCTGAAATTTGTAACATTTTTAAAAAAAAAAAACTAATTGGTGTTTTTTTGTGTTTCTTTTTTAAAAATGTTCAAATATATGTATATTACATTTTCCTATTTTTTTAGAAATGTTTCTTGAGTTTACATAGATTTTTTACGAAGGTTTTCTGAGTTTTCTCAACTCAAGTGGGTTTTCGATTTATCCTTCCCCTATATATATATATATATATATATATATATATATATATATATATATATATATATATATAGGGTAGGGATCCTAAGAGAAGTTCACCTTATTTGAGAAACTTGAGAAGCATTCTGGACCACAAGTTTTCCTAAGCTTTTCGTAATATACACATATGTATATAATCACTTTTGAGTTAATTGCCAAAATCATCCCTGAGGTTTGGGCACGTTTGCCATTTTCGTCCAAATTGACACTTTTGTACCAAATTGCCCCCAACGTTTTTAAGTTTTTGTCATTTTCATCCAATCCACTAACTTAGTTTATTTTTTCTGTTAAGTTGACGATATTTGGATGAAACTGGCAAATATAAAACAACAGCGACGATTTTGGCAATTTATTCAAACCCTTTTTAATTTCTTTTATTTAATTATTCTTGTTACATATATAATAAAAAAGAATATACATGGAGTTTTTAGAAAAAAAATAATAGTTTTGTCACATAATTTTTATAAATTTTCATCCAAATCACTAACTCAGTTTATTTTTTCTGTTAAGGTGAAGGATGTTTTAAATTTTATAAATTAAGACAAAAATTAATTTACAGCTTCTTTATATAAATCAGTTTTATAAAGAGAAAACGTCATTGGTGTGCAACACATAACAATCGATTACAACTTTTAGTATTTATCAGTTGTAGAGATAGAAAAAAATTGTAAAACATTACATGTTTTTTAAATATGTTGAGCACCTCGGAAATATGTTGGTAGAAATAAAATATTTACTTAATTAAGATTATGAGGGTAACTAACTAATACTTATTCTGAGTGGCTTGAGTAAAAAAACTTTTGGTTCATAGCATTATAATTACAATTTGGTGGGTAATTTTAATGTTTGGTAATGATACGTTGTTTGATAGGGGGGGGCACTGGCTTATGTTTTTCCTTAGGAGCGAAATAAAAAGAGTAGAAGATGAATTACAAACTTGGTACATATGATAAGATTTTTTTATTTAATCTTTTTCAATAATGAAGAAACACGAAACTAATTTTAGGGTTAATTAGTTTGGTTTATGTTTCAAACATGAGGGTTAATCTTCTTATAACTTTTCTGAGCTCCTTAATGGTCCGATCTTCCTGCAAAACAGAACACCGTTAGCTCGTTAAGAGGGGAATATGGGGGTTTCCTTCTTAACCAGACTCCGGTGTGAGAATAAGTATCTGCTTTGAGGAAATAAGTGTGTGTTAAGAGTGAGAGTGAAGAGAGCAGAATGAATTAACCTGTGCATGAAGGTCCTCTATTTATAGCCGGAGAGGTGTAAGAAGAGATGGTCTGATGGATCTTGGGTCGGAAGGCGACAACATAGAATATCCTTCTTGTCTCACAAGTATCGACCGTTAATGCCTTCTAGAAGATATCCGATGCTGGCGCACCTTGATTGGAGCCACGTGTCGCTCTTGTCGGCCTTGTTGTCCCTCTGCCATCAGCAGGTAAGTGGAGATCATAGGGCAGGTGTCGCCGCCCCCTGATTGGTGCCACGTAGGCGTCCTTGTGTACTTATTGTCTCCTGCACGTCAGACGGTCATGAAGAACGATAGAGCACAACCTGGTGGACGTTGATTGGCTCTTTCTTCTACGACTTGTACCGTGTGGACTCTCTAAAATGGCCTTGCGCTATAACTCCTGCGCGACCATTGTTGAGCACGTAACTAGCCCGCGCAGGGTTATAGGTGCTGAAGGCTCTTATTCAGAATGCTAAGTGTTGAAACTGATGTTCTCTCTGGTTTGGACCTCGTGCGAGGTCATTCTTTGTCAAGTAGCCTGCGCGAGTCTAAGATTGATCAGTTTGATGAGTAAGGAGTATGGTCCAGCGTGCGACCTGAAAAAGGTTTGCGCGGCTTTTTGGGACCATACCCCTTCAAGTCCCCCCAGTCCAGTGCTGCACCATGCGCGAAGTAAATGGTTGGAGCTCTGGACTTAGAAAAAAGAAAGTGCTAAGTGTGAGAAATGCCTGCTTGATCTTGGTAGACGGCGCGCGTGTAATTGTTTGTCAGTTACTACGGCGCGACTGCCAGATTTGGCAGATGATGATTCTCTGCTTTTGGCTTCAGGCGCGCAGTTCCATTGGATAATTGTGAATGCTGCGCGGCTTGAGTAACTTCTGCATGAAGTTTGTAGTAATTTTGAGCGGGAAAAACCTCGAATTTTGAATTCTGACAGGTTGGTGCAAAATGTCATTGATGGCGACGTTTGAGTTGACTGCTGACACAGCCATCATGAAGTTATCCCTGATGGTTCGGCTTTCCGTCAGGCGAGTGAGGCCCACGCGCGCGTGGTAACTGTCACTCCGAGAATCCCGCCTTACGTGGCGTCTGCTGGTTGCCTGCGCGCACGGTGAATCCGGCACGCTTACCCATCGCATTTAATGCGATGAGTATAAATAGTCGATGAGATGAGAGAAGTATTCACAAATCTTTCAACTGTTCCTCTTATTCTCCTATTCTCCTTCAAATCTTCAAAGAGACACTAGCAGATCTTCAAGTTTCTCAGGAGTTCAAAGTTATTCAACTTGTTCTATATTCATGGCTGAAGAAGAACCTCAACACGAAGAAGGTCCCCTCCCTGTCCTCAAGTGGGATCAGGGTTTGTTTGAACAAATTACTAGGAGATTCCGGCTCCCATCGGAATGGGATGCCCAGTATCCCTGGAAAGGGCAGACTGCCGCTGATGCACCGCCGGGGTATATAACCCTTTTTGAAGATTTATTTCTTCAAGGCAACTTTCGGTTGCCGGCGACGGAGTTCCTGTCGCATATCCTCCACTATTATGGCTTTCATCTATCCCAGATGAGTCCACCCGGTATGGTGAGGGTGAGACACTTTGAGTTCTTATGCCGATCTCATGATATAGAATCCACTGTGGAGAGGTTTAGGGTATTCTACCAGCTGATTAGGAACATGGGATTCTACTCCTTTGGCAACCGGGGGTCTGCCAAGAAGATTCTGCTTAACCCTCCGAAGAGTTTCCAAGACTGGAAACAGAAATTTTTCTTCATTAGGGAGGAGGTTATCCCCATAGCCATGATCTTCCGTGTGCCAGATGTGATTGAGAAGGAAGAGCTGGCGATTCTTAAGAAAGAAGACTGGTACGTAAAGCTTACTGCCGCACCTAATCGAGTTTTCGGTGAAAACGTTCTGGTCGCGGCGCAGATGAGTGACCAATGGTCGGAAGACAGCACTGAAGTACCTGTGTTGAAGTTTCAAGATAGACGTTAGTTACTTCTTTGATTATTTCCTCTTTTAGTAATTTAGCTGCGCTTAGTTGTTGATTTTGAATGTAGAAGCGCACCTTTATCAAGCTGCTTTCCCCACCTTCGGTGGGTCCATGGGCGTGCGCCCGCTGGAACCAGGGGAGCAATATTGGTATGAGAGGATCAAAGGCCATTTTCTGTATCCTCTTGCTGGAGCTTTTGCCAATCCACCCACCGTAACCGAAGGTGCGCATATACCTAACCCCAGGCCCTTACGAGCTATGACTTCTGCTGGGAAAGAGATTCTTTATCTTTCTAGTGAGGAGTCTGTAGGGTCTTCAAATGGGGAGCTAAGTTCCTGGTCTAACATCTTTGCAGGTGTGTTGCGCGACCTTGGGATTGACCCAGAGGAGAAGAAGAAAAAACCAAGTAAGAAGAAGAAGGTTATTACCATCGATGCTGAGGTGACCAGCAAGAAAGGTGGGAGTAGCCGCGCGACTGTCGGTGCTTCTGATAAAGGTACTCTACGGTTTCGTCAGAGTAACTTGGAGGATTACGTTATTACCAGTGACTCACTTGAGGGTTTGTCGCGTATAGGCGAGAAGAAAACTGGCACAGCTGGTTCAAAAAGCTCGGGGAGCGCGGGTTCCCAGAACCCAGATGCTGGTGCTACTCCCACTTCCATCGCTCTTGACGAGGAAGAAGAGGAAGAAAAAAAGGAAGAGCCTGCTGTCAAGTTAATAAGTAGGAAGAAAAGCAGAGAGAAGACTACTGCGGGCGCGTCGGTGGCGCAGAAGACTGGGGAAGCCCTAGTAATAGGAAAGCAGTGCAGTCTTTATGAAATCTCTTTTTAACACTTGGTTTTTGCAGAGGCCAAGAAGAAGACCCCTGAAAAGAAGGGTGTTGAGTTTAAAGACCCCCAAGAACATGCGCAAAAGAGAACCAAGGTTGTGATCAAGCCTTTTAAGTCTGCTGGGTTGGAGGTTGAGAAGGAGAAAAAGAAGGCTGCTGAGAAGCCTGTCAATAAGGAAAAAGAGAAAGAGAAAGAGAAGGTTGCGGAAAAGCCTGAGGGCAATAAATCCAAGGAGACCGGGGCCGCTGCTACTACTGCCTATGAGAAGGTGCAGGGTTCAGAGGTCGTTCATATTACGGGGCTTGACCAGCCCCTTCATGAGAAAAAGAAGGAAACTGCTCGAGGTAAGGGACCCGAGGTTGTGAAGCCAACCAAGCCTGTGCAAGTTGATGCCGCCACCCAGACTATTCAAGTGACTTCTACTACTGGGGGGTCAGCTGCTGTGGTGCATAAAGAGACATCTGCTGCTGCATGTGGTGCGAATTCCATAATTTTGTATGCATCCATAATTACGTAACTCCTTGCACAGTCCGCACAGTTCGTTTCATCCTTGTATCACTTCCTTCAGATAGGCCATTGTTTTCAGGTAAAGTCCCGTATTCTACTTCTAGTATATGTATATATCAATTATCACACATAATTGCAAGTAATTCTTAATCACAGTCAAGTGCTACTCTAGTGCACCCTAAGTCTCGTAGTGTCTCTTCTTGACTCTTTGTAAATAGTTTCAGGTAGTGGATGTCGCGGGACGTTAAATTGTTTCGTGATAGGATCCTAGAGATTGTAGACTAGACTCGAGAGGGAATCCTGGTTCACTACAATCGCAGCTCTGATACCAATCTGTCACACCCCTTTCTGCGGCGGAAGCACGAGGTGTGATCATGAAAGGTTCTCATTGCATACGAAAGGTAAACATACTACATGCTCGTAAAAATAACTTCAAATACCAAACATTTCATAATTTGAAAACATAAGTTTAGCGTTTACATCGCGAGATAACATAAAGCATTGTCTTAAAAGTTTACAATTTTATTTAAACATAAACATAGACGACATCCACAAGCATGAGTAGACCACGCGCACATCCACCTTTAGTTACCTGAAATACATGTGAGTTTTGGAAAAACGTCAACATAATGTTGGTGTGAATTCATGCAGTTCTTGTATTGAACGTTTGTATACTTTGTATGAAAAACATGGTATGTAATTTGTGTAAATCAAGTATTCATGTATGTATTAAGTTGTTAATGGGTTGCAAGGCCATTAACATGTGACACGACATAGGAAGTCACCAAACCATAGGCATTTTTCTAGTTGTCGATTCACGACGGAGACACAAAAACACTACTCGGTACTAGTTGTCACCAAGAGTGGGGCTGCCCTGAAACCCATTAGATCTAACCTTTTGTTCTACGGTCTAAGTATGTACACGATTAATGGTGCTTATGGTACCCTATTCGTGACACGATTTCTCGTATCATTTCTCAAAACGCATCATACTTGGTACTAGTTATCACCAAGAGTGCTTCTTGTTTTTGTATCATACCATTTATAAACAGTGTAATGTCTATAACATGTATTTCACCCCCGAAGTTATAAAACCAAAATAGTTAAAGAAAAGGGGGAGCATGAACTCACAACTTTGCGTTTCTTGCGTCGTAAACTTCACCGGATTTGCTTATAATGCGTTGTGACCTAAACGTGTTTTATTATCGTTAGTCACTAGACTTGTATTGTACAAGCTCAAGTCATTATCTTTTGTATATGTATTGTTGTGTTAAAAATATTTTATATTTTTAACTATGTATCTTACTTATATTATTTTCTCTAAAATTAATATAAGTATCTTGTATTTTACACCCGAATTATGCATCTTGTATGTTGTATGTGTATTTTTGTGTTTTTACTTCTCAAGAGTATTTCAAGTCCTAATACACTAGCACATATAATACATACTACATACACTTAGCACAAAGTTTGGTGATCAAATAATATATATATTTTTCTCAAAAATATACATACTTAATGTCAAATTTTTAACCTTGACGAAATCATCGTTTCTCAACTAAAAAATTAGGGAAACCTTGGTATACATTTTTAGGGAATAAGTTTCTCAAAACTTATATATTTTTCAAAGTGTCAAAATTTATAAAAATTTTGACAGAGTTTCCCCTAAAAATGGAGGTTTCCCGTGTTTTCAAAACATGTGTTTATTTTCTTTTAAAAATCATCATCAATCAATTTCAACAACAATCATCAACAACACACACTAATTTCTCTATTTCATGAACTTGAAAATTTATAAAAATGTGTAGTAACTTACTAGGGTACTTAGTAAGCCTTGTTACCCTTTAAAGTGTGATTGCTTCTTTAAAAACTTCATTTTTAAAAGAATATGATTCTTTACAACTTATGTTCATGTTTTCTAAAAATACTTCTTCTTGTATTTTTCTTGTTACACATGTGTATCTTTACTTTATTAACCACCAAAAATAAGGTTTATTTGTTTAAGAACCAAGATTAAGTAAAACTTGTATTTTTAACTTGGTTCTTTTGAAAAACCACTCATGGATCTTTAGATCTACATGTTTATCATCTTACTTTAATCTTTATTTTTAGGAAAACATAGTGTTCTTTCAAGTTCATGATCTTTTTGTGGATGATTCATAACCTTTAACATGTTCATCTCCTTATCTTGCTAGATTATGTTTTTAATCATGATCTAGCAAGGTTGTATGATGATCTACATTATTTCTACCAACAAACAATAACCAACAATCATAACAACTCATGTGCATCAAGTTTCCTTCATATTAAAAGCTTATGTTCAAGTTACATGCTTATGTTCTTTAGTGTTCTTATGATAATCATCATAATAAGTCTTTTAACCACTTAAAATAGAAGTAAATAAGAGTGTTCAAGGTGCTTACTACTAGCTTGAAGCTAGGGAAGAACTATGATGAAGATCAAGTGGATAAAAGCACTAGAGAGAGGTCCTTCAAGTTCCTTTGTTTCCCACCTTCCTAATTAGGCTTGAATCACCTTAGGTTATGCTTGAAATGTGTTGAAATGGATTGAAAATGGAGGGACCAAGAGGGGTGTTTGTGGCCGTGAGCAAGGAAGAGGAAGGAGAAGTGAAGGTGTTGGTGAAATGGTGAAATGAGAAGTATGTTGCATCTAGTGGTCCTTTATGTATTATCTTCCAACATTAGATGGCATATGGCATCTATGTAGGCATATTCCCCAGCAAGATCCTTTAAAATATAACAAAGAAATCCCATGTGGGATCCTTGTTTCCCAACCGTCCAACAAGGGGGGGGGGGTAAGTGTAATATTTCAACTACTAGTTACATGATTTAGTTTGAATAAAATGGTATTAGTTAGGTATTTTTAGGCATTTAGTGTTTAGGAGATGTAATAAGATGTTCGGTGACCATAACTAGCCAAGAAATAAATAAGCAATGCTTCTAGTAATATTTTTATGTGCCGGTTAGTGTCCGGTTGTTTGGTTAGATACCGATTCGTTAAAGTGCTAAATTGCACCGTATAGTGTCTTTTATGTACCCTTTTGTACCCCTTTCAATTCCCGACAATTAGGGAAGCATTCTGGATGATAAATCATGATTTCTGCATAATATTTATGTGTTAAAAGCTGATTTATAGCTGAATTTAATAAAATTCTGCACTTAAAGTGCGTTTCGGGTGCTTTTTAGTGCGTATTTTAGCTTCTGGATGGTCTATATATATAAACCCTTGTATGTACTCTTGGGTTTTAATGTATTCTTGTCATTGGACCTACACCTAGGCTCCAATTTTATTGTCTAACTATTTTCTGCAGAATTGTTAACACAGTGTGTCTTACCGGTGAGTTTACTAGTATTTCTGACGCAACGCTCTTGTTAATGCATATAGCAATATTTAGTAGTATAAAACGTGCATGAATTCACTTGTATATCATGTAATCAAACAATGTTGCCATTTAAGCATATAATTTCAGTCATTAAATAATAATTAAAGTGTACAGAAATTACCGGTTTGGTGCCAGTTGTCACAGTCTCCCCCCGTTAAAAGAATTTCGTCCCGAAATTCAGGCTTCACTAGCTCTCGCAGGAGTCTTCTTGAACAGGTGGGGATACTTTTCTTTGAACTAGTCTTCACGTTCCCACGTGTACTCGGGTCCGTGCTTAGAGTTCCAACGTACTTTGACAAGTTTGACAGTGCTCCTCCTGGTCTTGTTGACTTTCCAGTCTGTAACCTCAACGGGTCGTTTTGTAAATCGGAGGGTGTCGTCAATATGCACTTCGTCCGCAGGGATGATCACGTTTTCTTGTGTTGGACTTGTCTTGAGGTTGGATACATGAAACGTATCATGTACTCCATTAAGTTCTTCCGGTAATTCCAACTTATACGCCACGGTACCAATCCTTTCTAAGATCTTGAATGGTCCGATGTATCGGGGATTCAGCTTCCCACGTTTTCCGAATCGCACTACGCCCTTCCAGGGGGGAGACTCTTAGCAAAACTTTGTCTCCCACCTCGAACTCTAATGGTTTTCGTCTTCGATCTGCGTAGCTCTTTTGTCGGTCTCGAGCCGCCTTAATGCGCTCTTGGATCTGCGTAATTTTGTCGGTTGTCTCTTGTACTAATTCAGGACCAACCATACGTTTATCTCCAGCGTCTGCCCAACATAAGGGCGATCGGCAGTTGCGGCCATACAGAGCTTCGAACGGTGTGGCTTTTATGCTTGTATGATAACTGTTATTGTAGGAAAACTCAACTAAAGGTAGATGAGTATCCCAACTGCCACCTAGGTCCATGACACATGCGCGAAGCATATCTTCTAATGTTTGTGTGGTTCGTTCGCTATGGCCGTCTGTTTGTGGATGGAAAGTCGTGCTCAGATCTAACTGGGATCCAAAAGCTTCCTGAAAGGATCGCCAGATTCTTGAGACAAAGCGTCCATCTCTGTCTGAAATGATTGAGATAGGCACTCCATGACGTGTCACAATTTCTTTTAGGTATATCTTAGCAAGCTTTCCAGTGCTATCCTTCTCTCGGATTGGTAGGAAATGCGCAGACTTCGTTAGCCGATCGACTATCACCCATATCATATCGTGCCCTCTAGGGGTCTTGGGTAGTTTCGTTATGAAGTCCATCGAGATTTGTTCCCACTTCCACATGGGTATCTCTGGTTGTTATAGTAGACCAGACGGTTTCTGATATTCAGTCTTAACCTTAGCACAGGTTAGACACTTTCCAACGTAGACAGCAACATCGCTTTTAAGTCTCGGCAACCAATAGTATTCTTTTAAGTCTTGATACATCTTGTCTGATCCTAGATGGATCGAGTATCTCGATTTATGCGCTTCATCAAGGATGACTTCTCGTAGGCCACCATAGAGTGGAACCCATATGCGTTTCTTAAAGTATAAGGCTCCCTCTTCATCTGGCACCATATATTTCAATGCACCCCGGAGGTATTCAGCTTTACGGTTTTCTATTTTAAGGGCTTCTAGTTGGGCGCCATGAATACGTGCTGTGAGGTTTGTTCGAATCGTCATTTCCAATGCTCGAACCCTTAGGGTCTTAACCCTTTCTTTTCGACTTAGCGCGTCTGCTACCACATTTTCCTTTCTGTAGGATCGAATTTCGACCTAAACGAGTCGTTTGGAAGAGCTCAACTCCGTTTCAGAGGCGGAAACAAGGAAACGGATGCGTACACAGCTTGTATCATACTTAAATCCTCTTGTATATTGATTTTACAACGTTTCGATTACAAGGAAAAACCGGCAATACCTCGGTATCAGATCTGAAAGTTGTTACAAATGAAATGAACAATGATCCTATATATACTAGTTTGGGATCGCTCGAAATTACATGCCATAAAAGCGATCCATGAACATTACACTAAAAGCGATCCATCAACTTGTCAAATAAGCGATCCGAACAGATTCCTTAAAAGCGGTTCACAAGTTTGTCTTTTGACTTCACATGTTGTCATTTGATCTTTGAGAAGTGGAATCTCATTGGACCCTCATTTGGTCCAATCAACACAAAGATCCAACATGTTTTGTCGTTTACATGAAATCCTTTAATGATAATCATATTTTTCTTGATGATGTCACATGATGTCATCATTGAACATGATAACATCATGCTTGACCAGATCCGCATCGCAACCCGAACTCGACATTAGACGTAGTCGACAGATGACTGCACCAACAGACTCCCCCTCAGATGTTGACGAGTCTTAAGTGTCGAGTCTTCAACGACTTCAGTCTTTCTCACAATCTTCGGGCTTCTTTCTCTCTATCTTCAGACTCCCCCTCTCGATTTGCTGACATTCCTTTGATCTTCAGCAACATCTTCAGGATCGACGTCTGGCTTTCCTGCATAAACTCTACCTCAGAGTAAATTTCTTTCACATACATATTTTAAACATATGAACTTGCACCAATCCAGATTCTCATTCAAAACAAACACAGATATTTTGATGAACCACTTGACAGGTTAGATTATGAAAACATTTAATTTCACACACACACTCCCCCTCAAGAATTGCTCATCATGTTTAGCACTCGGAATTTTCAAAAATCAGCTATTCAATATCAGTTGTCGAAAATCTTTTTGAATTTTCAAAAATTTATGCTAAAGCACACCAAAAATCTTTTTGTATTTTGAAATAAAGAAACTAAAATGCAGAAATAAACTATTTACAAACAATATTTTTGTGAGCTCGTGCAAGAGGATCATATCAGTTTGTGAGACAAATCACAAACACCGTTAAGCTATAAACATACTCAGTTCTAAACAATTTACCTAGATTGTCAGTATGTTTGTCCACTTAAATCTTCACACAAATTTCAATCGATTCGAGATATGAAATTAATGTTTTAGAGACTTAAACTTAATTGTGTATCACTCCACTTGAATATACTCCCGTATCCAGATCCCAAATATTCAGTCTTACAGGTGAGTATACCACAGATGATATCTGTAAAGGGGTTAAATGCGAAACCGTGAGAGCTCAGGTC
Source organism: Helianthus annuus (assembly GCF_002127325.2). Taxonomy (NCBI): domain Eukaryota; kingdom Viridiplantae; phylum Streptophyta; class Magnoliopsida; order Asterales; family Asteraceae; genus Helianthus; species Helianthus annuus. The sequence goes on from NC_035436.2 coordinate 111,366,993, forward strand.
AGAACTTCCGTTCAGCAGAGAGATGACGGCTCGACTTTTGGTGGGTCCCCTTTAGAGGATCTTTTTGCATTTCAACAGCAGCGACTATCAATTTTATTGTTTCATCAGCATGCTGAGGGCGGCGCTTTTTCAAGCATTTACAGAAAGTATTATCCGGGGACTAGGTCAGTACTTCCATACAGCAGAAGTCCCGGGATAATACCCCAGATATCACTGAGCATAAAGACCTAGTATCTCAGAATACGAGACCTTTCAAACAAGATTTCGGGGGTTACCCATATATCCAAGAATAGTTACCCACGAATCAAGCAAGTTTGATTTAGGTTTATATCTCGTTTCAATTTACTAAATGTGCAAAAATCTACTGACACATCCGTAGTAAGATCGTTTATCACATTTTGACTTTCCAATTCTTTAGCGTGTTGTGATAGTCCACTGATGTACTATCATTTCCTCTTTTATGCAACAAAAACTCATTTTTGATTTTATCATGTTTTTGACTTTTTCAAATTTTCTGATGTTTTTGGATTTTCTCTAAAAATTCTTACTCCCCCTAAAATTCAAATACATCTAATGAAAATTGAAAACAAACTATACAGAACATGACAACTGATATCGAATCTCCTCAATTCGCCATTCACTAGGCATAAACAATCAGAACTCCCCCTATCAACAAACTATTTTCCCATTTAGATTTCAAAACACTTAAGTTTTTTTTAATCAAAATGGTTTTTCCGGAAAATAAGTTTGAATGATTTTACCAATTGTAGGTTACCATTTGTAGGAATATCCAACAAATGTTCGGGGTTGTGGTTCATCATCTTGTCTATCGACCAATGTATGAAAATACAAGTACAAATTAATGTCCTTGATTTACCATTTTCAGTACAGAAACCTCTGTACCAATTGTAAAACATCAACAAACATAAACAAACCTCTTTACCGTTTGTATAAATGACATTACCGAATAGACTTCAAGAAAGATGCCGATTCATGCTCCACGCTTACCAACCTGGGAGCTCCGGCAAGTCCTGAGACTTACTGTTCAAAATATGTACCATCCCAGTCACAAACCAGGGATGGTTCAACTTTTTCCTTCTTTGTCTTCTTCTCATAAAATTCTTTAACCCCTTTGACTTTTCGATCAATCATTTTGCCAAAGATATGTTTTACCCTGGGGTTAAAGACCTTTTCAGCATCAAATTCCTGTTCATCATGATAAAATTGGTTAGAAATCTCAACTTTACCAATTTTCTTTTTATAATTTTCAGCCCGAAGTGATGGAAACTCATCATCACTAACACTCGGAACTGAGTTTTCAACTTTTACATCAGCTTCACATTTTGATACAACTTGTGGCTCCACTGACTTTGTGGAATCAGTTTCATCGCCTGAAGATAGCTCCTCTGATTTCGACCTATCAGAATCATTGCTAGATCTCTCACCTCCATTCTTCACAACCCATTTCTGGTTGCTAGATTTGGCTCTCTTTTTGTAAAACTTGGTCGAACTCTCACCAATTTCAAAAATAGAATCTTTAAACAGTTTTGTTCTATCCAGTGGTGATTCGAACGCAAACACCTTTTCTGAAATTTTTCGAAACACTCCCTGTTTTGATTGTATCGCCTGAGAACAATCTTTGGCGATATGTCCAACGTTGTTGCACTTGAAACAGATTCTCGAGTCTTTCTTTAGTTCAGCTTGTTTCTTTTTCAAAAACTCACTGTTCTTTTCCCTCCAGAAACATGTTTTTTCTTTTTCATCTGTTGATGTACCTGAAACAAAGGACATTTTGGATTTAAAATCACGGACATATTTTTCATTTTTCTGTTTTTCTGTCGATGTAAAACCTAATCCTTTCTTTTTGAAATTACCGCTATGGTTTGATCTCTTTTGGAAACCAGAACCAGAACTGTAATTCTTTTTCTTGTTTAATCTCTGTTGTACTCTTGAGGTGTATTTTTTAGATTTATCATTAAAACATAAGCCTTTGATTTCAGAAATATTGATTTCCGAGAGTATAAAAACCTTTTTAATCAGTTCAGTTTTGACACCTCTTAATGGAAATTCCTCATCAGAATATAATTTGTCCGAATTATTCAAAGTATAAACAACTTTAAACAACCCATCATCCAAATTAGATTTTGATAACAAGAATTTTCTATCATAGACTAATTTTCCCTGTTTTACTGTTTGCCCCAGAGTTTTTGACTTAGATTTCGACTCTGACGCTGACTCCGACTTTGACTCTTCGCTGTCATCACTATCTAACACATGATCCACGACTTTCTTCATCAATTGAGACTGTTGATCAGTGTCAGATGATGTGAACACAACATCAATACTTTCTGGAAGATTGACCGATGACTCTGACTCCCACTGTAAATATGTAGCCTTTTTGACTCTTTCATCGTTAGGATGTCTAGGCAAATATCCGTTTTCCAGTGGAGGTGGACATCTGTTATAACTGACACCTTTCTTCTTACCAGATGAAGCCTTTTCAGTATCCTTTTTCTTGTCACTCTTCCTCTTGTCAGCAATCTTTTCTTCAATACTGACTTCAGCTGCTTTTTCTTAAGTTACCTCATCCTCTTCCCAGACCTTCATGCTCTCAACAGTCGGATAAATCCTGTCAATCACATAGGAAGTACATGAGTAACTTTTCAATAAACGATTTATTCTTTCAGTTTCTATTCGTTGCAGCTCAAGCTTCTGTTCTAAAGCAGCACATTTTTCAATGTAATTGTTTACAACTTTTTGTTTTGTCATAAATGCTCCCTGAAGAGTCTTCATTGCTACAGCTTGCTCTTCACTAGTTTGATTGTACTGATTCATTGCCTTGTTCAGCACATCATAAGACTCCTTCAGTCTGTTTAAGTTGTTAATCAACGTGCTGTTCTGCTTTTTCACAATCTCACAATTTTCACACTTTACCGGAATCTCTTTCGCATCAACTTGTTCTTCAACTTTAAACTTAGGCACTTCTGTCATCTTTTGCCTTCTTACCACCGGCACCTCTTCATCATCACTACTCACCGGTGTCTTAATCTTCTTCTTTTTCTTTTCCTTCTTGACTTTTTCGTCTTCGCTATCACTCTCAGCAAGCAGCTTCATATCTTCTCTGTCTTTTCTCGCCCAATACTCTGTATCATCATCACTATCATCTACAATCTTTGCTGTAAATGCAGTGTAAGCTGTAGTTTAATCAGGAACATAATCATCCCAAGTGAACTTTGCCCAGCTAAAACCTTCTGCAAGCTTTTCATCTTCTTGATCAATCAAACAAGCTTTTCCATTTTCTGGTATGTAGTTATCCCAGGTAAATGATTTCTTTTGATTTGGATTAACCACACAAGCTCTTTTTCCGGTATCTTCAATCACATCTCTTCCATGTGCAGTCTGAGCTTGATGTTTTTGTTGTTGAGATGATTGACCAACTTGGTGATAAATGGCTTTGCGATAGTAATCGTTGTTGTTGTTGAACGGATTTTGAGCTCCACTTGCTTCTCAGTTTGTGCATTCCCTCTTGAAGTGTCCTTTTTCCCTGCACCGAAAACAAGTGACTTTAGATTTGTCAAAACCTAAAGTATAAACATTCGCATCACGAAGATCATCTCTCCCCGTGATTTGTTTGAACTTCTCAGCTCTCCGTAAAACACTAGCCAAACACCACTTTATATCCATCAACTCCATCTCTTCAGCATCTATCTGGTCGTAGTCTTCTTTGGTTAGCATTGGATTGCCGATACGACCTGCAACAAAACAAGTGTAAGATTCCAAAACCATTCCTAATAAAGACATTTGGTTTTTTGCAATATCCTCAGAATAATCTTGATCATTTTCAAGATTCAATACAATGTTGCACTGTAATTTTCTCCCGTTTTTAGTTGCAGAGATGTTCGGATCAAATGATGGAAATGAAGTAAAACTGGTCTTGCTGCTTGATCCAGATGATGGGCTTTCAGAGAAGCTCTTGGCACTCATACCAGTCACAATCTTTGGAGATGAATTCGACGATTTCTCATTTACCCCAGCTTTATAATATAATCCGATATCTTGTTCACCATCGAAATCTTTCATTCTAATCACTTTTCTCTGTTCCATTTCTTGAGCTTCGATCTTTTCGATGAACTTACTGAGCGTCAGATTGCTAAAACCTTTCTTGTTTCTGAGCATCATCAGGTATGTGCCCCAACTCTCATATGGCAACGCATCAGCAAGTTTGTCAATTAACTCTTCATTACTCTTCTCAATACTTAACCTTTTCATATTTGCAAGCAGATTACAATAACGTTCAATAATCTCTCTCGTACTCTCATTTTTCAACCCACGAAAAAGATCAAATTCTTTCTTTAAAAGCGACTTCTTGCTTTTAACAATCTCTTCACTTCCCCTAAACTTCGAACGTAACGCTTTCCAGATTGAGTAAGACGTTCCATTATGCTGTAGCAGAACCATGATATCTTCTTTCACTGCCCGTTGAAGAAGACTTAGCATCATTTTCTCATTTTTGTACTTCTTCCTCTCATCATCTCTAAGATCTTTGATTGGAACTGGCTCTTCATCACTATTCAATGGTCGAATATACTTTGTTTCCACACATTCCCAAGCGTCAAGATAATTCGCTTGCACCCAATTCTCAAACCGACCTTCCCAACCTTTGTATTCTTCGATGTTCATTAACTTGGGAGGTTTTTGCATCGTTCCGGTTTCGTTTTCGAGCATTGTGGTTTGAACAGCAGTGATTGGGGTACTCGGAGTAGCGAATGCGTTGTAAAAATCAGAATCCATGCTTCAAGAATCAGATGATATTTCGGGAAATACCTGAAAGACAAACAAACAACACAATCAGTTTAAAAATTTATCAATTAATAGAATCGAAATGGTACTCGAACTGATGAATTTTCTGTGCGGACTGAAGGTTGACACACTGAGCGGACAAAAGATTGACACACTGTGCGGACAGCTTTGACCTTTTCAATGACCTGGCAAAATCACACGACTTGGAACGAAATCTAACTCAAACAACCGGAACGGAATCAAATCTCAAATGAACTGGCTTGATGTAAACTGATTCACCTAGTGAAACACCTCTGATTTAACTAACTCAACTTTGATTGTTTTATGTTTATTATTGGGCCGCTACTTATGATCTACAATCCAATAAAACTGACATCATGGGCGGCTACAATTTTTTTTTTAAAAAAATGATTGGGTCGCATGGGCTTTTTGGCAGCACTTAATACATAACAAAAAAAAAACTGATAACATGGATAGCAATGTGATTGGGCCTTTAGTAGATAGTGGGGCGGTGCTATATAGTGGGCGGTAACTATGATTGGGTTCTTTAATATGGGCGGTGACAAACAAACAATCACATTCACATGCACTCCTGACAAGGTAAGCTTTAATGATAATACCACTGATAAGGTCCAATAATCTTCAAGAGGCGGCAACCTTAATTGTCAAACAGAATATTATAACTGTGTCGATAAAGATTGTCACAAAAGCGACCCTTGACTTTTATGATGATGCCTTATGAGCGATTCACGAATGTCTCAAAAGCGGACCTCGGTATTAATGTTGACACAAAGGCGGTCCAAAGTTATACCAAATAAGCGAACCAGAGGTTAATTTTTGGAGCGGTCCTGACGTGACCTTATCAGCGATCCATAAACTTGACCAAATAAGCGAACCACAAGGTGACGTCAGCAACGGACGAACAACTTTCGAGCAAAAGTTCGATTTAAATCAATTTTAGGCCGATTTAAGTTCTGAAAACTTCCAGGTTTTGTTAAATCATGATTACGCACACACTGTGTGAATTTTAAGCGATTTTGACCGTAAAAAGTTTCGTTTTTTCGAAAAAGAAAGGTGTAGAAGCAGAAAAAGTGATGAAAACGAGCTGTATATGCGAGATCTCCTCCTCCTTGGCTCTGATACCAATTGTAGGATCGAATTTCGACCTAAACGAGTCGTTCGGAAGAGCTCAACTCCGTTTCAGAGGCGGAAACAAGGAAACGGATGCGTACACAGCTTGTATCATACTTAAATCCTCTTGTATATTGATTTTACAACGTTTCGATTACAAGGAAAAACCGGCAATACCTCGGTATCAGATCTGAAAGTTGTTACAAATGAAATGAACAATGATCCTATATATACTAGTTTGGGATCGCTCGAAATTACATGCCATAAAAGCGATCCATGAACATTACACTAAAAGCGATCCATCAACTTGTCAAATAAGCGATCCGAACAGATTCCTTAAAAGCGGTTCACAAGTTTGTCTTTTGACTTCACATGTTGTCATTTGATCTTTGAAAAGTGGAATCTCATTGGACCCTCATTTGGTCCAATCAACACAAAGATCCAACATGTTTTGTCGTTTACTTGAAATCCTTTAATGATGATCATATTTTTCTTGATGATGTCACATGATGTCATCATTGAACATGATAACATCATGCTTGACCAGATCCGCATCGCAACCCGAACTCGACATTAGACGTAGTCGACAGATGACTGCACCAACACTTTCCAGGATGGTACTTAATCTCACAGTCGTAATCGTTTAGCAACTCGACCCATCGCCGCTGGCGCATGTTCAATTCCTTTTGATCGAGTATGTGTTGTAGGCTTTTGTGATCTGTGAAGATTGTACATCGAGTACCATACAGATAGTGTCACCAGATCTTTAAGGTGAATACCACCGCACCCAATTCCAAGTCGTGCGTGGTGTAGTTCCTTTCATGTACTTTCAATTGTCTTGAAGCGTAAGCGATGACTTTTTGGCGTTGCATGAGCACACAACCCAAACCTTGGCGCGAAGCGTCGCAGTATACCACGAAGTCTTCAGTGCCTTCGGGTAATGACAGTATTGGTGCATCGCATAGCTTATTTTTGAGTAGTTGGAAGGCTTCTTCTTGTTTAACACCCCAGTCGTACTTCTTGTCTTTCTGCGTAAGGGTCGTTAGCGGTTGAGCTATTTTTAAGAAATTCTCAATAAACTGTCGATAATAGCCCGCTAAGCCCAAAAATTGACGAACTTCAGTTGGGGTTTTGGGGGCTTCCCAATTCTTTATTGCTTCAATCTTGGATGGGTCTACATGAATGCCCTTCTCGTTTACAACGTAACCCAGAAATTGCACTTCGCGAATCCAAAATTCGCACTTTGAGAACTTTGCAAAAAGTTTCTCCTTCTTCTGTAGTTCCAGAATAGTTCTGAGGTGTTGCTCGTGCTCTTCTTTCGTTCGTGAGTAAATCAAGATATCATCGATGAATACAATCACGAATTTATCGAGATATGGTTTGCATACGCGGTTCATCAGATCCATAAGCACCACTGGCGCGTTCGTCAGTCCGAATGGCATCAAAAGAAAATCGTAATGCCCATAGCGTGTTCTGAATGCAGTCTTTGGTACGCTTTCCTCTTGTATTCTTAACTGATGTTATCCAGATCGAAGATCGATCTTGGAATAGTAGCTTGATCCTTGCAACTGATCAAATAAGTCATCAATCCTCGGTAGTGGATACCGATTCTTGATAGTGAGCTTGTTCAGTTCTCTGTAGTCGATACACATCCGCAGAGTTCCATCCTTTTTCTTCACGAACAATACTGGAGCTCCCTAGGGCGAGAAGCTTGGTCTTATGAATCCTTTATCCAACAACTCCTGGAGTTATGTAGATAATTCTTGCATTTCGGATGGTGTAAGCCGATAGGGTGCCTTGGCTACAGGAGCAGCTCCTGGAACCAAGTCTATACGGAATTCGACTTGTCGTTGCGGAGGTAGTCCTGGCAGGTCTTTGGGAAAAACATCAAGGAATTCTTTCACCACAGGAATGTCTTCGAGTTTCGGCTCTTAAGCCTTCTTATCTACAACGTGTGCTAGGAAGGCAACACATCCTTTCCTTAAGCACTTTCGTGCCTTCATGTAACTGATGATTCTTAGAGGCGCGTCTCGTTTTTCTCCATGCACGATGAGAGTTTCGTCATTCGCCAGAGGGTTGCGAATGATTTTCTCATGACAAACAATTTTAGCTTTGATCTTGGACAACCAGTCCATTCCGACCACTACATCGAAGCTACCCAATTGAATAGGTAAGAGGTCGATGCTAAATCTTCGTTCACCAAGCTCTAATGTGCAGCCTCTAACAACTTCGCCCGATTCAACGAGTTTACCATTGGCTAGTTCTATAGAATAAGGAATATCTAATCTACTCGATTCTATTCCAAGCATACGTTTAAATTCCACAGACATGAAGCTATAGTCAACACAAGTGTCAAATATATGGATGCAAAGTGATTGTTAATGAGAAACGTACCGGTGACCACGTTAGGGTCCTCGCGTGCGTTCCTTGCTCCAATCACAAATGCTCGTGCCTGAGCATTGTTTCCTTTTGGGCAGTCCTTCATGAAATGTTCATTGCTTCCACAACTGAAGCATCCTTGGTTTCGCCCAGCTTCATTCCCAGTTCGGTTACCGTTGACATTTCCGTTTCCCCTATTGTTTCCAGCACCGTTGCGGTTTCCATTCCCGTTTCTGTTTCCCTTACCCCAACAGTCCTCCGTGCGGTGACCCAGTTTTCCACACTTGTCGCATTTTGGGATGCGACAGACTCCTTCGTGATGACGCTTGCACCGATTACATTTGGGCAGAGTGCCCAGGTATCCCTTAGCTGGAGCGTCATTCATGGCTGCAAGAGATTTCGCCTCCTGAGGCGGGTTGGTGTCACGCTTCTTGTTGGAACCCTTATTGTTATGAGTTGCTTGATTCAGGTTTGCATGTTTCCTTTTCTTGTCGCCGGACGACTCAGCATGCGTCTCGGTCTTTTCTGTTGGGTTCAGTGATAGCTTCTTCATACGAACATCATCTTCAGTAAGGCTGACAGCCAGAGTTACAACCTCGGTGATTGTTGCGGGTTTGGCCGAAGTTACCAAACTGCGAAACTTCGGGGCCAATCCCCAGATGTAGCGTTCAACGCGCTTAAATTCAGGTGTTACCATGTAGGGGATCACCTTATACAAATCGTGGAACCTTCGAGTATACCCAGTGATGTCAGCACCTTCCATAGTCAAGTGCCAGAACTCAATCTCCAACCTTTGGAGTTCAGCACGTGAGCAATACTTCTTTCTCATTCTTTCTTTTAGTTCATCCCAAGTTAGGCCATAAGCGGCATCATCACCCAGAGTTTGGACTTGCAAGTTCCACCAGGCCAGAGCTTCATCGACAAACAAACCAGTCGCGAAAGTGACTTGCTGATCCGTGGTACACTTGCTCATGCGGATAGTCGCTTCAGTCTTTTCCGTCCAGCGTACAAACTCCACTGCTCCTCCAGTGCCATCGTAGTTCAGTGGTTTGCAGTCGAGGAACTGTTTGAAGGTGCAGCCTGTAATTGATCCAACCAACTCACTCATGAGCAATCGAAGAAATAATGAAACAAAGACCGTTCATAAATTTCTCTATGCTTAGCAAATTGTATTAAGGTTACCTTGAGCTGCGTTTCCTCCAGACGAATCTCCATGTCCGTTACGCCTAGCATTGCTTGGTCCTCCACTGTCTTCGGTGCGGTTCGCCTCATACTGGGCGATAGCTGCAGAGATCCTTTCTTCCAGTAGTGCGTTCAGCTCTTCAGCAGTCTTTGGCAGTGGGGGAGGAGGAGGTTGATCACGGGCGTTCACAGTTCTTCTAGGTGCCATGTTCTGATAGAATATAACATAATAGGGTTAGACATTTGTCTGATATCATCTTACGAGACAGTAGTAGTATATATATACAAGCATATACCAGATAAGTGATATCAAACAATTCTTACTCCAGCAGAGTATTTAGTAGGCTAGGGGGAGGGGGTTCATGTGTGACCTTCTCTTGCACTGAGGGAAGCTATTCGCGACAAGACTTGTTGTGGTTTCTATGCACTGAATTCCATAATTATGTATGCATCCATAATTACGTAACTCCTTGCACAGTCCGCACAGTTTGTTTCATCCTCGTATCACTTCCTTCAGATAGGCCATTGTTTTCAGGTAAAGTCAAGTATTCTACTTCTAGTATATATATATATATCAATTATCACACATAATTGCAAGTAATTCTTAATCACAGTCAAGTGCTACTCCATTGCACCCTAAGTCTCGTAGTGTCTCTTCTTGACTCTTTGTAATAGTTTCAGGTAGTGGATGTCGCGGGACGTTTTATGCAATGAAAACTTTTTGAAAAATTTTTTCGTGATAGGATCCTAGAGATTGTAGACTAGACTCGAGAGGGAATCCTGGTTCACTACAATCGCAGCTCTGATACCAATCTGTCACACCCCTTTCTGCGGCGGAAGCACGAGGTGTGATCATGAAAGGTTCTCATTGCATACGAAAGGTAAACATACTACATGCTCGTAAAAATAACTTCAAATACCAAACATTTCATAATTTGAAAACATAAGTTTAGCATTTACATCGTGAGATAGCATAAAGCATTGTCTTAAAAGTTTAAAATTTTATTTAAACATAAACATAGACGACATCCACAAGCATGGGTAGACCACGTGCACATCCACCTTTAGTTACCTGAAATACATGTGAGTTTTGGAAAAACGTCAACATAATGTTGGTGTGAATTCATGCAGTTCTTGTATTGAACGTTTGTATACTTGTATGAAAAACATGGTATGTAATTTGTGTAAATCAAGTATTCATGTATGTATTAAGTTGTTAATGGGTTGCAAGGCCATTAACATGTGACACGACATAGGAAGTCACCAAACCATAGGCATTTTTCTAGTTGTCGATTCACGACGGAGACACAAAAACACTACTCGGTACTAGTTGTCACCAAGAGTGGGGCTGCCCTGAAACCCATTAGATCTAACCTTTTGTTATGCGGTCTAAGTATGTACACGATTAATGGTGCTTATGGTACCCTATTCGTGACACAATTTCTCGTATCATTTCTCAAAACGCATCATACTTGGTACTAGTTATCACCAAGAGTGCTTCTTGTTTTTGTACCATACCATTTATAAACAGTGTAATGTTTGTAACATGTATTTCGCCCCTGAAGTTATAAAACCAAAATAGTTAAAGAAAAAGGGGAGCATGAACTCACAACTTTGCGTTCCTTGCGTCGTAAACTTCACCGGATTTGCTTATAATGCGTCGTGACCTAAACGTGTTTTATTATCGTTAGTCACTAGACTTGTATTGTACAAGCTCAAGTCACTATCTTTTGTATATGTATTGTTGTGTTAAAAAAATTTTATATTTTTAACTATGTATCTTACTTATATTATTTTCTCAAAAATTAATATAAGTATCTTGTATTTTACACCCGAATTATGCATCTTGTATGTTGTATGTGTATTTTTGTGTTTTTACTTCTCAAGAGTATTTAGCGTATTTTCAAGTCCTAATACACTAGCACGTATAATACATACTACATACACTTAGCACAAAGTTTGGTGATCAAATAATATATATATTTTTCTCAAAAATATACATACTTAATGTCAAATTTTTAACCTTGACGAAATCATCGTTTCTCATCTCAAAAATTAGGGAAACCTTGGTATACATTTTTAGGGAATAAGTTTCTCAAAACTTATATATTTTTCTAAGTGTCAAAATTTATAATAGTTTTGATAGAGTTTCCCCTAAAAATGGAGGTTTCCCATGTTTTCAAAACACGTGTTTATTTTCTTTTAGAAATCATCATCAATCAATTTGAACAACAATCATCAACAACACACACTAATTTCTCTATTTCATGAACTTGAAAATTTATAAAAACGTGTAGTAACTTACTAGGGTACTTAGTAAGCCTTGTTACCCTTTAAAGTGTGATTGCTTCTTTAAAAACTTCATTTTTAAAGAATTTGATTATTTACAACTTATGTTCATGTTTTCTAAAAATACTTCTTCTTGTATTTTTCTTGTTACACATGTGTATCTTTACTTTATTAACCACCAAAAATAAGGTTTATTTGTTTAAGAACCAAGATTAAGTAAAACTTGTATTTTTAACTTGGTTCTTTTGAAATACCACTCATGGATCTTTAGATCTACATGTTTATCATCTTACTTTTATCTTTATTTTTAGGAAAACGTAGTGTTCTTTCAAGTTCATGATCTTTTTGTGGATGATTCATAACCTTTAACATGTTCATCTCCTTATCTTGCTAGCTTATGTTTTTAATCATGATCTAGCAAGGTTGTATGATGATCTACATTATTTCTGCCAACAAACAATAACCAACAATCATAACAACTCATGTACATCAAGTTTCCTTCATATTTAAAGCTTATGTTCAAGTTACATGCTTATGTTCTTTAGTGTTCTTATGATAATCATCATAATAAGTCTTTTAACCACTAAAAATAGAAGTAAATAAGAGTGTTCAAGGTGCTTACTACTAGCTTGAAGCTAGGGAAGAACTATGATGAAGATCAAGTGGATAAAAGCACTAGAGAGAGGTCCTTCAAGTTCCTTTGCTTCCCACCTTCCTAATTAGGCTTGAATCACCTTAGGTTATGCTTGAAATGTGTTGAAATGGATTGAAAATGGAGGGACAAAGAGGGGTGTTTGTGGCCGTGAGCAAGGAAGAGGAAGGAGAAGTGAAGGTGTTGGTGAAATGGTGAAATGAGAAGTATGTTGCATCTAGTGGTCCTTTATGTATTATCTTCCAACATTAGATGGCATATGGCATCTATGTAGGCATATTCCCCAACAAGATCCTTTAAAATATAACAAAGAAATCCCATGTGGGATCCTTGTTTCCCAACCGTCCAACAAGGGGGGGGGGGTAAGCGTAATATTTCAACTACTAGTTACATGATTTAGTTGGAATAAAATGGTATTAGTTAGGTATTTTTAGGCATTTAGTGTTTAGGAGATGTAATAAGATGTTCGGTGACCATAACTAGCCAAGAAATAAATAAGCAATGCTTCTAGTAATATTTTTATGTGCTGGTTAGTGTCCGGTTGTTCGGTTAGATACCGATTCGTTAAAGTGCTAAATTGCACCGTATAGTGTCTTTTATGTACCCTTTTGTACCCCTTTCAATTCCTGACACTTAGGGAAGCATTCTGGATGATAAATTATGATTTCTGTATAATATTTATGTGTTAAAAGCTGATTTATAGCTGAATTTAATAAAATTCTGCACTTAAAGTGCGTTTCGGGTGCTTTTTAATGCGTATTTTAGCTTCCGGATGGTCTCTATATATAAACCCTTGTATGTACTCTTGGATTTTAATGTATTCTTGTCATTGGACCTTCACCTAGGCTCCAATTTTATTGTCTAACTGTTTTCTGCAGAATTGTTGACACAGTGTGTCTTACCGGTGAGTTTACTAGTATTTCTGACGCAACGCTCTTGTTAATGCATAAAGCAATATTTAGTAGTATAAAACGTGCATGAATTCACTTGTATATCATGTAATCAAACAATGTTGACATTTAAGCATATAATTTCAGTCATTAAATAATAATTAAAGTGTACGGAAATTACCGGTTTGGTGCCAGTTGTCACATAGTCCTGGTAGGATCCTCCTCTTTTTTACTTAGGTTTTATTTTTGTTGTCTTGGTTCTTATTCGTTGTCTCTCTTTTTTTTTGTAGATGGCTAACTCCATTTTGAATGCCTCTGAGCTGGATGCGGCTGTTGTCGCTCTCATAGATGCCTCACGCGAGGTTGGGCACCATGGAGGTTATCTGGAGTGTGCTCAACATGTTGAAGAGGCGTTTGGACAGGAGTTTGATGTTAGTCATTGCTCAGTGACCGATTAGGCTGATGTTTCATTAACCCACGCTGAAGGGGTTTATGACCATTTATCACTGCCTGTGATGGATTTGGTCGCAGAGGCGCTGAAGCATGAGGACTGGTGCCATCGGCTAAAGACTATCTTAGACTCTCCACAGACTGTGGAGTTATCTGATGAAGAAGAAGAAGAAACAGCCGACAGTGATGGCGATGGTGACGGAGAAGGTGAAGGTGATGGTAACCAATAGATGACGTTACGGGCTGATGCCTTGTAATTTTTCGCTTTTGATTTATGTAATCGTTGCGCGGGTGCGCTTCTTTAATTGAACTGATGATGCTTGTCACTTTTTATGTAACTTTTGTGCGGTTGCGCTTTTTTGAATATAACCTTTATGGTTGCTTTCTATTTGCCAAGTTACAATTACTGCATTGTTGTTAGAAACTTTGGTTAAGTTAGCGCGAATAAATGTAAGTGTGGCTCGTGTGAGTGCAACTGCCCGGTCTCGCGCTATGTTAGCGGAGGACCTTGGAGGCATAACTCAAGAGCTCGTAATTTACTGAAGTGTTTTCATGCTAATCAAAAGTTTAACATGCATTTGTAACGTAGAAGTCATGATGAGAAAAAACATAAGGCATATGCTTTCATTAGCTAGGAAACAGGCGCTTAGGCCAACTTACATTATGGAAATAAAATAAAGGGCGTATAGCCGACATAAGAAATTAAAAAAGGTGCGTGGCCAACATAAGTGGATAAAGGCACATGGCCGAGAGTAGTCACATGTAACATTTGCGCAATTGTTGCGCGTTCCACGTGCGCGGGATGATGTATCCATCCAGTGTGCGCAGCTTGTATGCCCCCTTTCCTAGCACCTCATGTACCAAGTATGGGCCTTCCCACTTGGGTGCTAGCTTCCCGGGGCATTCGGCATTGGAGGCTTCATTGTCTCTGAAACTCTCCTGGAGTAAAGGTACAAATGCGCACTCTTGCATTGTTGTACCTCTCCAACTGTGTCTTGTACTTGGCCTCTTTGATTCGCGCTATTCCGCGCCTCTCTTCGAGTATGTCCAAGTCAAAATGACACTCTGCCTTGTTATCGATTTTGTTGACTGCTGTCAAGCATGGCGAGGGCAGGCCAATTTCAGCTGGGATAACCGCCTCTGAGCCGTAGACCAGGCTAAAGTGGGTTTTGCCAGTGCTCGTTTTCGGCATGGTTCGATGAGCCCACAGGATGCTCGGGAGCTCATCTACCCAGGCTATTCTCTTAGTGCCCAGGCGGGCCTTTATCCCTTCAACGATACTTTTGTTAACATTTTCTACTTGGTCGTTGCCCTGAGGATGCGCAATAGAAGAGAAAGTGTGTTCGATATTCATCTCTTTCATCCATTCTTGAAGGTCTTCAGAAGCAAAATTGGTGACGTTATCTATTACGATCTTGAGTGGTAGACCGAACCTGCAAATGATGTGCTCCCATATGAACTTGCACACCATCATTTCAGTAGTTGAAGCGAGTGCTTTGGCTTCCACCCACTTGGTGAAATAATCAACGGCAACAATTATAAACTTCATAGCTCCAGGAGCTTCAGGGAAAGGTCCCACCATATCGATCCCCCACTGCTGGAAAGGCCAGGCAGTGGACACAGGGATGAGATCATTTTTTGGGCGCAGGGTTTTTGGGCCGTGCCTTTTACAGGAGTCGCATTTGCGCAATTCCTTTAGAGCGTCAACGTGAATCCCTGGCCAATAGTAACCAGCGTTCATTATCTTCGCGACAACCATGCGCGGGCTCGCATGAATGCCGCAGATGGCTTCATGAATCTCCGTAATCAGGTAACTTGCATCTTGGGGGTCCACACAGCGCAAAAGTGGCCCCAAGAAAGATCTTCGATACAAGATTCCACTGTTCATCTCATAGAACAACGCCTTGTTTTGTATCTTCCTAGCTTCTGCTTTGTTTTCAGGGAGAATTCCTTCTTGAAGATACTGAATAATGGGAGTCATCCATGATGGTGACCCTATCTCAATTACATTCACTCGTCGCAGCAAAACAGATGGGTTTTTAAGACTTCAATCCTGACATCTTTGGCGAGGTGTTGGAAGGCTGTTGAAGCGAGCTTGCTTAGCGTGTCCGCTGGCTTGTTCTCAGATCGATTGATATGAACAACTCTGTATGATTTGAACTGTTGGAGCAAGTCCTTCGCTTGCTCTAAGTACAAAGCCATAACCTCGCCCTTTGCGTCATATAACCCGTTGATTTGACTTGCGATCAGCAGAGAGTCGACGCGTGCTTGTAAGTTTTGAGCTCCCATCTTGATGGCCAGGCGCAGGCCTGCCAAGACCGCTAATACTTGACCCTTAATGGCTGGGTGCGGCCTGTATAGGATGTTGTGGCCCCCCAACTCAATTGCCCACTTTGCTAGGCGACCTGAAGTTTCTGGCTTTTGTAGAATTGTGCCGATGTGGAAGTTAGTGAGTACTGTGATTACATGCCCTGTAAAATATCTGCGCAGCCTCCTGGAGGCGTGTAGCAGCGCAAGCACTAACTTTTCCATTGTTGAATATCTCGTATCCATCAATCGCTGGTTGGTTGCGCCAACATTCTTGAGCCCGAAGGGCATCTTTGTGTAACAGAAAATTCCAATGTCAGTGCGGAACACTGTCTTATCTTCGTCTTCTAGGGCCATCTGAACTTGATGATACCCTTTGTAGCAATCCAATAAAGATTTCCACCTGTACGGCGCGAGAGAGTCTATCTTCTTGTCAATCTCAGGTAGTGAATAACAATCCTTGGGACATGCCTTATTGAGATCTGTATAATCAACGCATATACGCCATCCTCCATTAGACTTCTCGGCCATAACAGGTTTGCAACCCAACCTTGATAGCGCACCTCTCTCAGAATTCCTGCCTTTAGTAGCTCACAAACTTGCTCATTCATAGCTTTGGTCTTATCCGCCCCTTGGCTGCGCCTTCTTTGTACTTTTGGCTCGACTGATGGATAAGTGTTCAGACAATGTTCAGTGACGTCACGAGGGACACCGGTCATGTATGCCGGAGTCCAGGCGAAAATGTCCATGTTCCTGAACAATAATTGCTTGAGGTGCGTCCTGATATTTGGTGAGATTGCATGTCCTATCGTCACTATTTGCTCTGGGTACTTGCGATTCAAGACCCATTTTTCTGGCTCGGTTGTTGAAATTTTTGGCGCTTTGACTGGGTGCGCGTCCTCAGCTGCCATCACCTCTTTCTTTGCATAGATAATCTCCACCCCCGTCTCTGTTGGGAAGCCAATGGCTGAGTGGGGTGTGGAGGTTACCATGTTCATTTCTCCTTGAGTTTCTCGACCAATCAAAACATCATGCCTTGATTTGACTGGCATCACCATGAAGTTCACATTTGTGGTTCTTGAATGTTTCCTGTCAGATAGCATGACGGGGAAACTGAGCTGTCCCAGTGGGAAGACCATCTCATTGCAGAATCCTGAAAGAGGATAATCGACAGGCTCAAGGCGCGCTTTATCTTCATCATCGAATTGATTAAAGCAATTTTCATAAATGATATCAGTCGTACTCCCGGGATCGATGAAGATGTATTTTGTTTCATAGGGACCTATGATTCCAATAATGACAACGGGGCGCGTGGCGCGTGGACCCCCGCGCACTACCGGGAAGATGACTTGTTGTTCTTGCCGTGCTGGTTCGAATGCGCGCTTGCCCTTGTCTCTCGCGCTATATCTTGGTCCATTGACCATGTGCATCTCCAAGCGTCTAACCTTCTTTTGGTTTCCATCATCATTCCTCTATCTGGCGCGTCTCCTTGCGCACGTTTTTGACCAGATGGCTTAATTTTCCACTCTTCAGCGCTTTCTCGATCTCTTGCCTTAGACTGATACAGTCATCTGTCAGATGGCCTGTATCCTTGTGAAAATCGCAGTACAGGTTTGGGTCTTGCCCCTTCTTGTTCATCATAGGCTTTGGTGCCTTGAAGTCATGGTTCTCCGTCATGAGCACCTCTTTCGGTGTCTTGATGAGCGGAGTCTAGTGCTTTTCTCGATTCTCGTTCATGACTGCTTTTCGATAACCAATGCGATCGATCGTGTCTCGCGCATCCTCTCTGAAGCAAGGCCTTTCATCGTAACCACTGGACTGGTTTGCTTTCCATCCAGGGTTCTTGTTTTTGTTTCGCCTGTTGCTATCGCGCGAGCTTCCCTTGGAAAAACGATCTTCAGTGTAAGAGTTCTTGGTACCGGCCAATGACTCTTCAGTTTGCGCTACTATCTTCGTGGCTTCCATGAGTTTGTCCCACTCCTTGGGCATACCGTCTTTACCTGTGATAGTCCTGATGAGGCTATCGCATCGAATGGCTTTCTTGAAGTGCGCGCGCATCAACTGTTCATTTACACCACCAATCTCCAAGCACTCCTTATTGAAGCGAGTGATGAAGTCTTCTAGCCCCTCGTTGTCTCAGCGCCAGATGTCTGTTACCTCAGCTGTGTCGCGCTGGTAACGGCTTTGCTGGCTGAAATAATTTACAAATTGGGTTCTGAAGTCGACCCATGACGTGATCTTTCCAGGAGGAAGGCTGTCAAACTAGGCGCGAGCAGCCCCTGTGAAAGTCAAGATAAACAGATGGCACCACATTGACATGTTCCATCCTCCCATACAACCAACGCTTGTGAATACTCGGACATGATCGTCTAGGTCAGTTAGACCATTGAACTTTCCCACAGGTGGAGGCAGTTTTTCTTTTGATAGCGGGGCTAGAGCTATCTTTGGAATGAACTTCGAGTGTTCGGCTGCTTCGGCTGGTCTATAGGCGAGGCTGAAGTCTCGCTCTGCTTCTTCACTGTATACGATGCGTTGCCTTAGTTTGTAGTATTCATGATTATTCTGCAAACGATTGAAGACTGAGGACCCTTCGTCGTCTTGCCAAGTTGGATCGTTCAGGTCGGTGTCATCCCATTCGTTGTTCATGTTACGCGGCCCGAGCCGGCTATGAACTGGACCCCTTTAAACGTTTGACGGATGGTCATAATAACTGCCTGTCTCCCCACGTTGTCGCGCGTGTCGTGCACGCTTGGCCTTCTCAAGGGAGGAGGTCTGTTGGTTCTGCCTTGGATATTGTGATGTGGGGGTGTCTGGCGCGCCCCCTGACTTGGACCCGGAGGTGTAACCATGGATGGTTCAGCTTGCAGAATTGCTTGTTGCGCGCTCAAAGACTGATACGCAACATTTATGGTAGTAATCTGTTTGGCGTACCAAGAGGCTAAAGTTTCGCCTCCTGATAGCCCTAGTAGCGCCGAAATGTTCGGATTTGGAGCTGGGTTTGAAGGACCAGCGACATTACTTCCTGGGGTTCCCGTTGGAGTGATGCGAGTGATGCTCCCGCGGGTCCCCCAGTGTTTGTTATTTCGATTTCGCCTACTTCCTCGGCAGGTTGGACTTGGACATTGTGATTGTCCTCACCCTGACCCATGTTGGAGTTCATGCCGAAACCGAAGTCGGGAATTATCGCTTGACCAGCCATGATCAAGAGAACAACTAAAACTCAGAAAAAAGAAGATGAAGGTGATTGCAAAAATCGGTGGGCGCCAATGAAGAAACACAGAACTAATTTTAGGGTTTATTAGTTTGGTTTATATTTCAAACATGAGGGTTAATCTTCTTATAACTTTTCTGAGCTCCTTAATGGTCTAAACTTCCTGCAAAACAAAACATCGTTAGCTCGTTAAGAGGGGAATATGGGGGTTTCCCTCTTAACGAGACTCCATCGTGAGTATAAGTATCTGCTTTGAGGAAATAAGTGTGTGTTAAGAGTGAGAGTGAAGAGAGCAGAATGAATTAACCTGTGCATGAAGGTCCTCTATTTATAGCCGGAGAGGTGTAAGAAGAGATGGGCTGATAGGCCTTGGGCCGGAAGGCGACAACAGAGAATATCCTTCTTGTCTCACAAGTATCGACCGTTAATGCCTTCTAGAAGATCTCCGGTGCTGGCGCACCTTGATTGGAGCCACGTGTCGCTGTTGTCGGCCTTGTTGTCCCTCTGCCATCAGCAGGTAAGTGGAGATCATGGGGCAGGTGTCGCCGCCCCCTGTGTGACAACTGTCAAATTTGCATGCATCCGTACAATTAATTAACTATGATTAGTGCTTAATGACTGTGCTGAATTACAAGTAATGATTTAAACTGCTTTCTGATTTGCTGCATCATACTCACATGTGCATCACATATTGCATACTGTCACATCATTTATCACATACAAACTTTAGTGACATAAACGATGCACAAAGCACAGTTAGCACAATTAGCGGATAACTCAAAAACATGCTGACAATGACAGTACATAGACAGACAGTGTTTTGAGACCCTGTAAGGGCCACAGACATGGTACTACACTAGTATGGTGTGTGGGGAAGCAAGGACCATAAAACTGCGTCACTAGGTGATAGTTTAAGTGCCGGAAAGTGCCTAAAACCCACTAAAAGTGCCAAATCTACAAATTTCAGCAAAATTCAGATTTTTAACAAGCTAATAATGTGCAAATATATAGCAAAATGGCCCTGTATGCTTTCCTAAGTGACGGGAATTAAAATTGTCACAAAAGGGTACTTAAAAATCACTAAACGGAATAACTCGACACTTTAACGAACCAGTATCTAACCGAACAACCGGACATTACCCGGAACACCAAAATATTGCTAGAAGCATTGTTTTATTATTTTTAAGCTAGTTATGATCCTCGAACACCCTAACACACTATATAATGCATCCTACACTTAAAACATTAGATATTACACTTAACTTCCAACTAATTACTTACATTATCATACAAAGTTACAATTAAACCCCCCCCCCATGCTAGTAATCGGTTATGGATGGCCCCACCATAATCCCCATAAGATTTCTCTAAATCTTTCCATAATCTTGATTGGATTTGATGTAGATCATGCTTGTACTTCTTGAGACACTTAAACCAATGGACAAAAGAGATTAGGGATTATAAATGGACCATGAGTTCACTTCATCTTCTACACCACATCTCTTCCTCTCTTAAAGCTCTCGGCTGAAATCCCCTCTACACACCACCACCATTTTCACTTCAAGATCACCCATTTACAAGTGTACTCAAGGTGTAAGATGCAAGGTTAGAAGGTTTGGTGGTCTCGGATCTTGAGGGTCCTCACCCGTTTGCTTTTATCCACCATTTTTGTCACCTTCTTCATCAAGTTTTCTTCCCTAGCTTAGAGCTAGTAGTAAGATCCTTGTAACCCTTTGATACTTCTATTTTAGTTGGTTAAAATAGATATTATGTTGTAAATCACTAGAACAATAAAAGACATGAACAAGAACCATGGAGCATAAGCTTACATATGATGATATCTTGGTGAAATAATGTTGTTTAGTGTATGAATAATACTTGCTTGTTGCTTTCTTGAGAATATGATGTTAACCATCACATGGAGCTTGCTAGATTATGATTAAACACATGATCTAGCAAGTGGGAGGATGATTATGTGACAACATAAGATGATCATCCTCTTGTGTAAAGGATTGATTGTCGAGTGATCAAGCGGAGATTGATATCCGCATCCCGATGGCGAACAAAGAAAAGATTGTGACTCGTGAAACAGGATACGCCTCTACAAATTACTAATTGCTTGAAGGCAAGGAAGTTGTTGCGTAAAGGATGTGTTGTTTTCTTGGCTCATGTCATGGACAAGGGAGCCGAAGTACCAAAACTCGAAGATATTCCTACGATAAGGAAATATCCTGAAGTCTTCCTCGAAGACTTGCCAGAATTATCTCCTCAACGACAAGTCGAATTTCGCATCGATTTGATTTTAGGCGTCGTGCCTGTAGTCAATGCACCCTAGCGGCTTACACCTTCGGAGATGCACGGATTGTCAGTGTAACCTCAGTAGATGATAGAGAAGGAAGTTAACAGACCTAGTTTCCCGTTTGAGTAACCCCAGTTCTGCTCATCAAGAAGAAGGACGATGATTTTCAATTGAGCATCAACTACGAGGAGCCGATCTAGCTAACCAACAAGAGTCGGTAACTCTTGCCGAGGATTAACGAATTATTCAGCTAACTGTGAGGATCCAACTACTATTACACGACTGATCAACGATCGAGTGTCATTAGCTGTGAATTCAGGAAGAAATTATACCAGGGAAATTATGGGACAATAACTTGTTTTAAACGTACACAAAAATGGTGTTTCCTACACGATGCACAGAACAATTTTACACCGAATGCGAAACTCTGAGAATCTAGAAAACATGTACTTAGGGATGTTTGGGAACCCAGGTCCAAACTCGTAAAGGTTGCTACTTAGGAACCAGATCTATTAACTCAATCAAACACCATTAACCTGACATATATGCCATTTCAGTTAACCGAACAGAAAGTACTTGAATTTCTTTTGTTGAAATCTTCACTTTTACTTCTAGCGAGTAGATGTTTGCATCTCTACTCCCCTTAACAGTAGTTGCATCGCGTTAATTTTCTTCGCTGAGAGCGAACACACATTTGCTTCGATATTTGGTCATTCCTTCATTTTTGCAAATACTCATTGTTTCAGTACCCGGAAACTTATATGTCACACATGCACCATTTGCTATGCATGTGATTTCGATACAAACAAACGAGTCATTGAAATTCAAATATTAATTTGCTACTAATTACTGATTTGTGACTCGAATGACCTACATTATTGTAATTGTTGGCTCTTTTGTTATCAAGTCAACACACTTTCTTGAAACTTCTTTTCTTTCAAGTTACATTCATAGTTCATCTTCGTAACCATGTTGAGATTCCCTTGTTGATACATATGTTTATTGTCGGGTTATGCTAGAACCAAGTTCAATTGCTTGAACTTATCCATTTTGCATATTCAGTTTAGCACGTCATATGATGTATTGGGAGCATCATATTCAAATATTTTTGCAAAGATTCTTTCATTTCGAGTCGTAGTAGATTTGGTTGGTCTACGACTCCACTAAATTGTTTGATTGGTTTCGATACCTAGCGGTGATACTTTCACAGAATTGAAGCTTGCACTAATTTAGATACGCACCCTATACGTGGATTTAATTGTCTATTTAATTTTCTAAATCCGTTTTGTTTATCACTATTAAAGCGGTCTCAACATAGTTGTGGGTTGAGACAATGGTACCTACTTTCATTTCATATCACAGTGTACCTCCTATCGATTCTTTCGTTATAAATTAAATACCTTACAGTGTTTATCGTTTTCCATCTTCAATCAGAAACAATAATACCTTGATGTTCTGTATTCAATTGAAAACTCTATGACATTGTGTAAATCAAATCTTCAGGCTTGTTTCGGTACATTTTCAATTAATTTCAAACACGGTGAACTTGTTCAGTCACCACTATATTTGAATTATGACATTACGACACCTTGTGGTTGTCACACCCTGGCTTTGCGGAAGCGTGGTTAATTTGGTGTGACTTCTTAATACCATAGCTTAATCATAACAAGCTATATGAATTAAAAATATGCAAGATCATCCATTAAAATAAAATCAAAACATTGTCTTAACGGGTTAACACCCAACAACCATAAACTTGTGTAAACATTACAAACCCAAACATAACATAAACATGATTCAAGGACTGTGACTTGTCCAGGAAAGAGTCACATTCCCCAAACCCTGGATGACCCTGGTGACTTATGCAGCGGAAAACATGCCATACCGTGCCAGATCTTTAATTCCCTGAAATACATGTAAGTTGAAAAATCAACAATAATGTTGAGCGAGTTCATGCGAAAGTGAGTAAATAAGCCTTTGTATTTATCAAAAATCCTGGTATGTAGCAAATAAGGAAAAAGAGATCACCAATGGTTTGCAAGTCCATTGATATGTGTGAAGTGCAAGTAGGAAGACTCAAACCTAGCGGATTTCGCGTCGGGCACAAAGTCACCCCAAGGTCCGTTATGCTGGACCTGGAGTTGGGCTCGCTACACCCAGATAGATCTACCGCTTACGTCCCTCGGTCCTACAATGAGGATTAATGGCCTCCAGTTTCCACCTACCCACTCACATGATCTAAGTAATAACCCTCCTTACGCTAACCATACCATGTATCAAGTATTTCATAATCATAGTAACATGTATTTCACCCCCGCAGTTTATAAAACTGAAAAGAGTTAAGAGAAAAGGGGGACATGAACTCACAGTCAGTGCGTCGCTATACCAAGTACTCCAAATATCAGGAAGCTGTGCAACGACCTACATGTGCTAACACTATTAGACGGATGGCCGTGCCTTAGCTTTATTGTTTACATTTTTGGGGGAAACAGTTAGACAACCGTTCCTTGTATGTACTTGGTAATTTAATTTCCTTCCCAAGGATGGGGGATTTAATACATGTGTATTTGTATCATCTCATTTAGTCCCACTTAATATATTTTTACTTCTCATTCCAAAATATAAATATTTTTCTCAAAAATATTATATTTTCTCTTCACATAATATTCCCAAAAATAATACGTTGACAAGACACGCGTTCATGAATATTTCCGCATAATGCGTAAGTTACGTTTTAGTAATCGTGTGGTAATAGTAATTACCGTTGTAACTTATACGTTCGTTGTGTAAGCGTTTGTGTTATTTTGGGTTCGTCAACGTTTGTAAATATTATTTTTACTCTAAAAATAATATATATATATTTTCACAAAATAATCATAAACAGTGTGGTGAAAAATATATTTATCGAATAAATATTTACCATGTTTAGTTTTGTGAAAATCCCACCTCCGATTATTTAATAAATAAAGTCATGGCGAAATATATTTTGAAAACATCTCAAAAATAGTTTAACACTTGTAAATAATTCTAAGTGTTAGATTTTAGAAAAATTTCGCCAGAGTTTCCCCTGTAACTGGAGGTGGCCACGCTTTCAAGCGTATCATTTTCTTTTACAAAATCACTTCAACAATTTCTTGATTCAATCAAACAATTTCCGACACATTAAACTAGTTTCAACACATCAACTAGTTGATTAGTATGTAAACCGCATTATTACATGAACTTGTAGTTTTTCCGAAAACTAAAGTGTAGATCTCCTTATATTTGGTGGATCTATGTGTGAAATAGTTTAATCTTGTAAAAACCCCGTTTTTAGAATAAATCATTCTTTACAACTTCCCGACAACTTTTATAAAAATTGTTACCTTGTCGGATCTTTTGTTTCACAAGTGTTTATACACTTGTAGTTTGTAAAATCACATTTGTTAGTTTGTCATCCAACTTTTATAAAACATGATTTTCTCGACACTTGGTCCTTTGAAAATACCACTTGTACATGCGTAGATCCGCTAGTTTTAAATACTATTTTACAAGTCAAAATACTTTTACACAAGTTCATGTTTTTCGTGTGGTAGAGTTTCACCTTTTAACCCTTGTACCGAGAGAAACAAGCTTATGTCAAGATCTATGATCTTAACAAAGTCGGGTTAAACGATGATTAGAGCCACCACAACATAGATCGGGCCTCAATAATCAACATATTCAAATACTACAACTTTTACACATGTTATGAGCTTTTAACCAACAAAATTCAAGTTTTAGTAGACTTTAGAGATTCAAAACGCATGATTCCGACTTTTAACCGTTATAACTCATATTAACCACTTTAGATACGTTCGAGAGTGAGTTTTAAACATTATACCTCTAGCTCGGGGCTAGGGAAGAATCTAGTCGAAAATATGGTGGATAAAAGCTAAGAAACGAGGTCCTTCCACTTCCGCTTGCTTCAAACTTCCTAATACGTGACCCGAAAGCTTTGTAGATACTTGGAATGGATGAACAAGATCGAACAAATGATGGATGGGGGTGGGGGGTCTTCGGCCGAGAGCTTAGGAGGGGCAAGGAGAGAGTTTTTGGTGAAGTGTGGTGTGTGCTAATCTCTTGTGCAATCTCTTGTATTTATAGACAAACTCTAGGTGCTTAATCCATAGGTTAATGTGTCTCCAAGATATTAGACACAAATCAATTAAATAATCAAATGTTGTACTCCTTGGTTCCCTCTTGTTGGCCGATCCCATTAGGGGGGGGGGTATCCAGTTCGTTTTCAATCGTTCAGTTAGTGTTTAGTTTAGTTAAGTAGGTTAACTTTAGGGATTAACCCCGTTAGTTGCATGATGTGTTATAAAGCGGGTGTTAGGGTAATCAGGGACCCTAACTGGCTCAGAAAAAGGCTAACAATATTTCTGGCAATATCTTTATGTTCCGGGTATAGTCCGGTTGTTCGGTTGGATAGTAATCCGTTAAAGTGCTTAAGTAATCTTTTAAGCATCGTAAATAATATTTTTAGCGACACAATTTATTCTGCAAAGTGTCAGGAATATTTCCTCATGTTTTGGCACTTTATTAGTTAGCTAGAAGCTAGTATGTTAAATAAAGTGCTGTGTTTTGTGCTTAGAGTATGTTTTAGGCACATCCTATCATTACATCTTATTCCTAGAGACGCAGTTATACAACCCTTGCATCCCTACACACACTATGGGTGTAGTAAAATATTTCTGGCTCATATAGGCCTTTAGAGGCAGTGTCTGCCTGATGCTGGCTATATCAGCATGTTCAATAGGTTATCCGTTCAAATGCTACTATGCTTTTGTGCATCATGTTTGTCACTAGAGTTCAGTAAGTAAATAATGTAGTGACGGAAATCAAAGTATGATGCAAGAATATACAAGTACTAGAAATCAAGTAGCAGTTCGTCAGCAATCTCAGTTAAGCACAGTAATTAAGCAACAATTAATAGTTAATTAAGTCGTACAAATACCTGGTTTAGTGAGGGTTGTCACATTCTCCCCCCGTTAGAAAATTTTCGTCCCGAAATTTTAAGTTCTGCTTGTAGAAGCAGGGTTCTCAGGAAATAAGTGGGGGTATTTCTCTTTCATTCGGTCCTCACGCTCCCAGGTGAATTCAGGACCATGTCTAGCATTCCAACGAACTTTAACGAGCTTGACACTGCTCCGACGGGTCTTGTTAACTTTCCAATCCGTGACCTCAACAGGTTCTTCAACGAAGTGGAGCGTGTCATCAATATGAATTTCGTCGGTAGGAATGGCAACGTTATCTTGAGTTGGACTTCTTTTCAGATTGGATACATGAAATGTATCGTGAACACCATTTAGTTCGGCAGGTAGGTCCAACTTGTATGCTACTAACCCGATTCTCTCCAAGATCTTGAACGGTCCAATATATCTCGGGTTCAACTTTCCACGTTTCCCAAAGCGTGCCACACCCTTCCAGGGTGATACCTTCAACAAAACCATCTCACCAACCTCAAACTCTAGAGGTTTCCTGCTTCGATCAGCGTAGGCTTTCTGCCTGTCACGAGCCGCGCTGATACGGTCTCGGATTTGCGCGATCTTATCTGTGGTTTCCTGTACCATTTCAGGACCAACCAATTGTCTATCACCTGCGTCAGCCCAACAAAGCGGCGATCTGCACTTGCGCCCATATAAGGCTTCAAACGGCGCGGCACCAATACTGGTGTGGTAGCTGTTGTTGTATGAAAACTCAACCAGGGGTAAATGCTTATCCCAGCTACCGCCCATATCCATCACACATGCTCTCAGCATGTCTTCTAACGTCTGAATCGTCCGCTCGCTTTGACCGTCGGTCTGCGGGTGAAAAGCTGTGCTCAGATTCAACTTGGAGCCAAAAGCTTCCTGGAAAGATTGCCATATCCTTGACACGAACCTTCCGTCTCTATCAGAGATAATCGAGAGAGGTACTCCATGGTGTGTAACAATCTCTCTCTCATGTAAATTTCGGCCAGTTTGCTTGTGTTATCCTTCTCTCGGATAGGCAAGAAGTGTGCTGACTTCGTTAATCGATCCACTATCACCCAGATAGTGTCATGGCCTCTTGGCGTTCTTGGAAACTTCGTAACAAAATCCATGGAGATTTGTTCCCACTTCCACTTGGGAATCTCTGGTTGTTGCAGAAGTCCTGAAGGCTTCTGGTATTCCGCCTTAACCTTGGCACATGTTAAGCACTTGCTCACATAAGCTGCAACATCGCCTTTCATCCTAGGCCACCAATAGTAATCTTTAAGATCCTGGTACATCTTATCCGCTCCAGGGTGGATAGAGTACCGCGACTTGTGAGCTTCATCAAAAATAACTTCCTTAAACCACCAAATAAAGGAACACAAATCCTTTTCTCAAAACATAACGTTCCTTCCTTGTTTGGTACCAACAACTTCTCCATCCCACGGAGATACTCTTCTGCAAGGTTTCTTTCTTTGAGAGCTTCTTGTTGCGCTGCACGAACGCGCGAGGAAAGATCGGTCTGAATGATCATCTCTAAAGCTCTAACCCTTATGGGCTTGATTCTCTCCTTACGACTTAGGGCATCGGCGACCACATTCGCCTTCCCTGGGTGATACTTAATCTCGCAGTCGTAGTCATTCAACAGTTCTACCCATCGTCTTTGCCTCATGTTCAACTCCTTCTGGTTGAATATATGCTGGAGGCTCTTGTGATCTGTGAAGATCGTACACTTCGTACCATAAAGGTAGTGTCTCCAGATCTTTAAAGCGAAAACCACTGCGCCTAGCTCCAAATCATGTGTGGTATAATTCTTTTCGTGCACTTTCAGTTGGCGTGACGCGTAGGCAATAACCTTTTGGCATTGCATCAACACACAACCCAATCCTTGACGTGAAGCGTCACATTATACCACGAAATCATCTGTACCTTCTGGCAGAGCTAAGATTGGCGCGTTACAAAGCTTATCCTTCAATATCTGAAACGCTTCATCCTGTTTGATTCCCCAATCAAACTTCTTATCCTTCTGCGTGAGGAGTGTCAATGGTTGAGCGATCTTTGAAAAGTTCTCGATGAACCTTCGATAATAGCCAGCCAAACCCAAGAATTGCCGAATCTCGGTTGGCGTCTTTGGCGTTTCCCAATCTTTGATCGCCTCGATCTTGGTTGGGTCCACATGAATCCCACCTTCATTTACCACGTGCCCAAGGAATTGCACTTCCCTTAGCCAAAACTCGCACTTAGAGAATTTGGCGTACAACTGTTCTTTCTTCAGCAGCTCCAGAATGGCCCTAAGATGCTGCTCGTGCTCAGCCTTCGTCTTTGAATAAATCAAAATATCATCGATGAATACGATCACGAACTCATCCAAGTACGGCTTACAAACTCGATTCATCAGATCCATGAACACTGCAGGTGCGTTTGTCAGACCAAACGGCATAACGAGAAACTCGTAGTGTCCATATCGAGTTCTGAAGGCTGTCTTTGGGATACTCTCCTCCTGTATCCGTAACTGATGGTATCCAGATCGAAGATCGATCTTTGAATAGAAGCTTGAACCTTGAAGTTGGTCAAACAGATCATCGATTCTTGGCAGGGGATACCTATTCTTGATCGTCAGCTTGTTCAACTCTCTGTAGTCAATGCACATACGGAAACTACCGTCCTTCTTCTTCACAAACAAAACTGGAGCTCCCCAAGGCGAGAAGCTTGGTCAGATAAACCCCTTATCGAGCAACTCCTGAAGTTGTGTCGACAGTTCTTGCATCTCAGACGGAGCAAGTCTGTAGGGTGCCTTAGCCACAGGCGCGGCGCCTGGAACTAAGTCTATGCGGAACTCCACTTGTCTCTGAGGCGGCAATCCAGGCAAGTCTTCTGGAAAGACTTCTGGGTATTCCCTCACGACAGGGATGTCTTCGATCTTCGGCTCAGCAGCCTTTTTATCCACAATGTGTGCCAGAAAGGCAACACATCCTTTCTGCAAACACTTCCTTGCTTTCAGGCAGCTAATCATCCTCAACGGCGCCTCACGCTTCTCCCCATGAACAACAATGGTCTCACCATCATTGGTCGGAATACGAATTATCTTCTCGTGACAAACTATCTCTGCTTTGTTACTCGATAACCAGTCCATCCCTACTACCACGTCGAAGCTTCCCAACTGGACTGGTAGTAGATCCAGAGCGAACTCACGCTCTCCCAATTCAATTACGCAACCTTGAATCACCTCGTTAGCCTCTACTAACTTCCCATTCGCTAATTCGATCGAGTATGGAATATCTAATTTACTAGCGGCTAAACCAAGCATATTCTTAAATTCTAGCGATACGAAGCTGTAATCGGCACCAGTATCAAACAAAACGGATGCATAGCGTTGGTTTACAGGGAACGTACCAGTGACAACATTGGGATCCTGGCGCGCTTCCCGTGCTTCTATGTTGAAAACTCTTCCGCGTGCTTGGTTCAATTCTGGGCAATTCCTTTTGTAATGCCCAACATCACCACAGTTAAAACATCCGGGCCTCTGCCCGTTCCCACCATTGTTTCCCGCTTGGTTGTTTCCCTGATTACGGTTCATGGCGCCCGCTTGGTTAGCATGATTGGCACGGTTTCCATCACCTCCCTGGTTTCCTTGTGGGCGGTTTCCAGCACCACCACGGCTGTTCCTATTCCCATATCCTCCTTGGCCTCCCCGGCCAGCAATGGCCCAACAAGTCTCCTTCAGGTGGCCAGCCTTTCCACATGATTCACAAACTTTTGGCCCGCATCGACCAGAGTGATGGCGTTGGCAAGAATTACACTTGGGATGAGCACCCATATATCCTTTACCTTTCTTCCTACTACCAGCTGAATCTTGAGCCGGCGCATTCGATTCCCCTTTCTTAACCACCATCCCGGTGCCCTGCTTGAAATTTGAAAACTTTCGCTTGTTGCCACCAGATGACTCCACATGAGTCTCTTTCTTCTTGGGCTCAATTTCATCAAACTTGTTCAACCGAATTGCCTCTTCGGTGAGAGCCACACTCAAATCAATGGCTTCTGTGATAGTTGCAGGTTTGGAGGAGGTTACCATGCTGATGATTTGAGGAGCCAATCCCCAAATGAAGCGTTCAATCCTCTTGAACTCAGGCGTAACCATGTAGGGTACCACATGCGACAAGTCGTGGAACCTCTGAACATACTCAGCTATCTTAGAACCTTCCATTTTTAGATGCCAAAACTCGGTCTCCAATCTCTGAATTTCAGCGCGGGAACAGTACTTCTTGCGCATGAGTTCTTTCAGCTCGGTCCATGTCAGTGCGTAAGCAGCAGCTTCGCCAAGTGTTTGGACTTGTAGATTCCACCATGATAGGGCTCCATCTAAAAATAGCCCTGAGATGTAAGTGACTTGTTGATCCAGCGCGCATTTGCTCATGCGAAGTACGGACTCGGTTTTCTCAGCCCAGCGGACGAAAGCAACAGCACCACCTGTGCCATTGAAGTTTACGGGCTTGCAGTCCAAGAACTGTTTGTAAGTGCACCCATGCGGTGGGTTGTTGTTGTTGCCCGTGTTGCCGGAGTTGCTTCCACTCATTCCTCCTTGAGAGGCAGCATATTGAGCAATAGCAGCAGCAATGACTTGCTGTAGTTCGTCCTGAGTCGTAGGCATTGGCTGAGGTTGACGTCTTGGCGGCATCTTCTAAAGATGTATACGTCGGTCAGGCCATAATAAGCATACGTATATAGTAATAGTAATAGCACATAACATCTCATGTTATCAATATATCACACACAACATCCCATGTTACGATTATTATACATACAACATCCCATGTCCCAACATCCCATGTCACAAGTATTATATACACAACATCCCAAGTCCCAACATCTCATGTCACAAAAATATAAATAAGCAATCAAGTGAATCAGATATGGTGAGAATACTGCGATTGCCATATATATCGAGACCACAATGTAGTAAGTGTATCAGTACATCACTGTGTCATACAATCATCAATCAATTAGGGGCTACATCACCCCTATCCAAAAACTATACCATGTCAGTGTCAAATACATCAAGTACATCAAACAAGTATCAACAAAAGTCAGTATCATCAGATGGTCTCCAAAATGTTGTGCAGTCACAATCGCTGTCGTCTCACCAACGTCTACCTATATAGCACTGATGAGCTCTATGCGGATGGCGGGGGAGGAGGGGGAAAGTGAGGGTAAAGCAAACGGCGAAACAGAAGCCAATCCTCCTCCATAGCCTGCTGAGTGCGAATAACAGAAGCAACCTGCTGCTCTAGGGTAAAGAGACGAGCAGCAAAATATGGGGGTAAAGATCGACCTGGCTGAAGAGGGGAGTGTATCTGACCATGGCATGAACATGGTGGCAGCTGAGCTCTCTCGAGCTCCTGGAGACGCTGCGTGTGCGACTCATGCTGATGAACGAAGGACATCAAAACGTCCTCTATAGTGGGTCCAACATGAAACGAATGATATGGATCAGTAGGTGGCATGGCTGATGGCGTCGGCCAAAGCAAAGGCTCACTGGTGGGGTCAAATGGTGCCACATGAAATGGTGAAGTAGAGGGTGGAACAGATGACATCTGAGGCATGAAGGGAATAGACATCGGTACGTGCCCAAAAGGATGGGCTGAGGAACCCTCTCCAGGCCTCGCTGGAGGTACAAACTGTGGAACCTGAAAAGTGAAATCAACAGATCGTGTAATAGGGATCTGAGGGGGCAAAGGTGGGACGTCCTCGTCAGCAGGTATCCAACCGTGCTGAGCGTCCTCATCAGGTGGATCCATATGCTCTGCAAATAGTGCGTGCTCTGGCTCGAGTGGAATGGGATCAAATGGAGGAGCAACGACAGGGTCAACTGGTGCAATAGGATGGTCGACCGGTATATCAGCAACAAAAGGTGGATCAACAACAGGATCGATAGCAACAACATGATCACCAACTAACAAAGGAACATCATCAACAGGAAGATCGCCAACAGGCGGGTGCTGCTATAATGGGCTCAACAGGAATGCCAGCATGTACCAGGTCATGCTCAGGTATAGGATCTAGAGCAGCTGCCTGCTCAGGAGCCAGGGCAGGCTCATGGTCATCAAAAGCCATATCGAAGTCGAACTCAGGATCAATAGGGTCAACTGGATCAGCGGGGTCCTCCACGAGCTGGTCCATCGGGATAAACTCAATGTCGTGATCCGGGTCGAATCCCGGAGGGAAAATGGGATCCGAATCCTCTATGTCGTCATGCTCAAATGCGAAGCTCGGAATAGGTGCTGCTGAGGATGCCTGGTCAGGATCCGAGTCGTGTGCGAAATGCTGTGCGCTCACCTCGTGAGAAGGTGCGGATGCCACAGACTCAAAGGAGTCTGGGACCGGTGAATGTGCGGGCGAGTCCTCAGCAGGGGCGTCAGCGATCATCAGAAGATCGCCAGCGGGAAGAAGAGCTGCATCCGGAATCTCATCCTCAAAAGGCAGGTCCTCAAACAAATCGATATCGCCGTCAGCCTCGGCGTCGAGTAGCAAGTCATATGCGGGATAGACAGCTAAAGGAATAGGAGCTGGTATCACACCTAAGGGTAAGTACTCAGCAGGAGGGTCATCAATAGGCTCATCAGCGCCATCGGGCAGAGCGAAGGGCTGGAAGTCATCGTCATCAGTGCTCGTGTAATCGGAGGTATGCACCTCATGCTCGGAGGACATAATGTCGTCAGATACTATGGGTAAAGGTCCGGTGGTATCCGAATCACCCGTGCCTGGTGAGTCCATGTGTCTGTTACACAAATATGCACAAATAATCAGTAAATCAGGTAATCACATAAGTTACCAAGTAATAATCACATAATCCTCCTAGTCCCACTAGCCTCCCAGCCTCCCAGACTGTCCTTCCTAGTCCCACTAGCCAACTTTCCCAGCCTCCCAGACTGACTCCCTAGTCCCACTAGCAAACTTTTCCCAGCCTCCCAGACTGACTCCCTAGTCCCACTAGTCAATTCTCCCAGCCTCCCAGACTGACTCCCTAGTCCCACTAGACAACTACCTCGATCCATTAGATCGAGCCTCGGCCTCCCAGACCGAGCCTCAGTCTCCCAGACCGAGCCTCAGCCTCCCAGACTGAGCCTAAAAATAATAAATAAAATATGCTCAACATTTGTTTATAAAAACGTTTTGGATCTGGACTGAAGTGGTATGCAGTAAAAATGTTTTCATGAGAGCCCTAGTGATCATAGTCTAGACTCAAGAAGGAATCCTAGTTCGCTATGATCAGAGCTCTGATACCAAGCTGTCACACCCTGGCTTTGCGGAAGCGTGGTTAATTTGGTGTGACTTCTTAATACCATAGCTTAATCATAACAAGCTATATGAATTAAAAATATGCAAGATCATCCATTAAAATAAAATCAAAACATTGTCTTAACGGGTTAACACCCAACAACCATAAACTTGTCTAAACATTACAAAACCCAACATAACATAAACATGATTCAAGGACTGTGACTTGTCCAGGAAAGAGTCACATTCCCCGAACCCTGGATGACCCTGGTGACTTATGCAGCGGAAAACATGCCATACCGTGCCAGATCTTTAATTCCCTGAAATACATGTAAGTCGAAAAATCAACAATAATGTTGAGCGAGTTCATGCGAAAGTGAGTAAATAAGCCTTTGTATTTATCTAAAATCCTGGTATGTAGCAAATAAGGAAAAAGAGATCACCAATGGTTTGCAAGTCCATTGATATGTGTGAAGTGCAAGTAGGAAGACTCAAACCTAGCGGATTTCGCGTCGGGCACAAAGTCACCCCAAGGTTCGTTATGCTGGACCTGGAGTTGGGCTCGCTACACCCAGATAGATCTACCGCTTACGTCCCTCGGTCCTACAATGAGGATTAATGGCCTCCAGTTTCCGCCTACCCACTCACATGATCTAAGTAATAACCCTCCTTACGCTAACCATACCATGTATCAAGTATTTCATAATCATAGTAACATGTATTTCACCCCCGCAGTTTATAAAACTGAAAAGAGTTAAGAGAAAAGGGGGACATGAACTCACAGTCAGTGCGTCGCTATACCAAGTACTCCAAATATCAGGCAGCTGTGCAACGACCTACATGTGCTAATACTATTAGACGGATGGCCGTGCCTTAGCTTTATTGTTTACATTTTTGGGGGAAACAGTTAGACAACCGTTCCTTGTATGTACTTGGTAATTTAATTTCCTTCCCAAGGATGGGGGATTTAATACATGTGTATTTGTATCATCTCATTAAGTCCCACTTAATATATTTTTACTTCTCATTCCAAAATATAAATATTTTTCTCAAAAATATTATATTTTCTCTTCACATAATATTCCCAAAAATAATACGTTGACAAGACACGCGTTCATGAATATTTCTGCATAATGCGTAAGTTACGTTTTAGTAATCGTGTGGTAATAGTAATTACCGTTGTAACTTATACGTTCGTTGTGTAAGCGTTTGTGTTATTTTGGGTTCGTCAACGTTTGTAAATATTATTTTTACTCTAAAAATAATATATATATATTTTCACAAAATAATCATAAACAGTGTGGTGAAAAATATATTTATCGAATAAATATTTACCACGTTTAGTTTTGTGAAAATCCCACCTCCGAGTATTTAATAAATAAAGTCATGGCGAAATATATTTTGAAAACATCTCAAAAATAGTTTAACACTTGTAAATAATTCTAAGTGTTAGATTTTAGAAAAATTTCGCCAGAGTTTCCCCTGTAACTGGAGGTGGCCACGCTTTCAAGCGTATCATTTTCTTTTACAAAATCACTTCAACAATTTCTTGATTCAATCAAACAATTTCCGACACATTAAACTAGTTTCAACACATCAACTAGTTGATTAGTATGTAAACTGCATTATTACATGAACTTGTAGTTTTTCCGAAAACTAAAGTGTAGATCTCCTTATATTTGGTGGATCTATGTGTGAAATAGTTTAATCTTGTAAAAACCCCGTTTTTAGAATAAATCATTCTTTACAACTTCCCGACAACTTTTATAAAAATTGTTACCTTGTCGGATCTTTTGTTTCACAAGTGTTTATACACTTGTAGTTTGTAAAATCACATTTGTTAGTTTGTCATCCAACTTTTATAAAACATGATTTTCTCGAAACTTGGTCCTTTGAAAATACCACTTGTACATGCGTAGATCCGCTAGTTTTAAATACTATTTTACAAGTCAAAATACTTTTACACAAGTTCATGTTTTTCGTGTGGTAGAGTTTCACCTTTTAACCCTTGTACCGAGAGAAACAAGCTTATGTCAAGATCTATGATCTTAACAAAGTCGGGTTAAACAATGATCAGAGCCACCACAACATAGATCGGGCCTCAATAATCAACATATTCAAATACTACAACTTTTACACATGTTATGAGCTTTTAACCAACAAAATTCAAGTTTTAGTAGACTTTAGAGATTCAAAACGCATGATTCCGACTTTTAACCGTTATAACTCATATTAACCACTTTAGATACGTTCGAGAGTGAGTTTTAAACATTATACCTCTAGCTCGGGGCTAGGGAAGAATCTAGTCGAAAATGTGGTGGATAAAAGCTAAGAAACGAGGTCCTTCCACTTCCGCTTGCTTCAAACTTCCTAATACGTGACCCGAAAGCCTTGTAGATACTTGGAATGGATGAACAAGATCGAACAAATGATGGATGGGGGTGGGGGGTCTTCGGCCGAGAGCTTAGGAGGGGCAAGGAGAGAGTTTTTGGTGAAGTGTGGTGTGTGCTAATCTCTTGTGCAATCTCTTGTATTTATAGACAAACTCTAGGTGCTTAATCCATAGGTTAATGTGTCTCCAAGATATTAGACACAAATCAATTAAATAATCAAATGTTGTACTCCTTGGTTCCCTCTTGTTGGCCGATCCCATTAGGGGGGGGGGTATCCAGTTCGTTTTCAATCGTTCAGTTAGTGTTTAGTTTAGTTAAGTAGGTTAACTTTAGGGATTAACCCCGTTAGTTGCATGATGTGTTATAAAGCGGGTGTTAGGGTAATCAGGGACCCTAACTGGCTCAGAAAAAGGCTAACAATATTTCTGGCAATATCTTTATGTTCCGGGTATAGTCCGGTTGTTCGGTTGGATAGTAATCCGTTAAAGTGCTTAAGTAATCTTTTAAGCATCGTAAATAATATTTTTAGCGACACAATTTATTCTGCAAAGTGTCAGGAATATTTCCTCATGTTTTGGCACTTTATTAGTTAGCTAGAAGCTAGTATGTTAATAAAGTGCTGTGTTTTGTGCTTAGAGTACGTTTTAGGCACATCCAATCATTACATCTTATTCCTAGAGACGCAGTTATACAACCCTTGCATCCCTACACACACTATGGGTGTACTAAAATATTTCTGGCTCATATAGGCCTTTAGAGGCAGTGTCTGCCTGATGCTGGCTATATCAGCATGTTCAATAGGTTATCCGTTCAAATGCTACTGTGCTTTTGTGCATCATGTTTGTCACTAGAGTTCAGTAAGTAATAATGTAGTGACGGAAATCAAAGTATGATGCAAGAATATACAAGTACTAGAAATCAAGTAGCAGTTCGTCAGCAATCTCAGTTAAGCACAGTAATTAAGCAACAATTAATAGTTAATTAAGTCGTACAGATACCTGGTTTAGTGAGGGTTGTCACAGTGGTGTCACTACAAACTTGTAGCTTGTGCTAATCATGGTCAACCGTTCCACACGAAACTACACATACTTTTGTTCGACTCGTCATTTAAACATTCTTGATGCAACTACAATGATACACCAGATTCGCTTGTATTTCATTTGGGGTATTTTCGCAATTCAAAAATGTCAACACACTAAACCTTACCATTCATTTATTCGGAAGTTGACAAATCAAATTCATGTTATTATCACATTGAGTTGTTGATTTTGAATTCATATAGCAGATGCTATGGTTTGTGAAAACTCGTTTGCATGTTGTGACCGATTGTTTGAGGATCCATCGGTCGAAACTCCTTCGTTGCACCCCTGTTAACTAAGTTACACTAGATTCTACATCTATACATCTCGTGTCCTTTGACATCAAATGCCAAAAGCACATACCTTTTGACCATTGGATTCGTGTTGTTGTAATATATTCTTGGATTCACCTGATGCGAATAAGGTTTAATTCGGTTTTGTGATTACCTACCTCAATATTTTCCATATACGCATAAGGTAACCATAAAGAGATAAGGTAGTATAAATTTCGAGGATGAAATTTTCTTAACAGGGGGGGAATGTGACAACTGTCAAATTTGCAAGCATCCATACAATTAATTAACTATGATTAGTGCTTAATGACTGTGTTGAATTACAATTAATGATTTAAACTGCTTTCTATTTTGATGCATCATACTCACATGTGCATCACATATTGCATATTGTGACATCATTTATCACATACAAACTTTAGTGACATAAACGATATACAAAGCACAGTTAGCACAATTAGCGGATAACTCAGAAACATGCTGACAATGTCAGTACATAGACAGACAGTGTTTTGAGACCCCGTAAGGGCCAGAGACAAGGTACTACACTAGTATGGTGTGTAGGGAAGCAAGGACCATAAAACTGCGTCACTAGGTGATAGTTTAAGTGCCGGAAAGTGCCTAAAACCCACTAAAAGTGCAGAATTCTGCATATTTCAGCAAAATTCGGCTTTTTAACAAGCTAATAATGTTCAAAAATATGGAAAAATGGTCCTGTATGCTTTCCTAAGTGACGGGAATTAAAATTGTCACAAAAGGGTACTTAAAAATCACTAAACGGAATAACTCGACACTTTAACGAACCAGTATCTAACCGAACAACCGGACATTACCCGAAACACGAAAATATTATTAGAAGCATTGTTTTATTATTTTTAAGCTAGTTATGATCCCCGAACACCCTAACACACTATATAATGCATCCTACACTTAAAACATTAGATATTTCACTTAACTTCCAACTAATTATTACATTATCATACAAAGTTAGATTTAACCCCCCCCCCCCATGCTAGTAATCAGTTATGGATGGCCCACCATAATCCCCATAAGATTTCTCTAAATCTTTCCATAATCTTGATTGGATTTGATGTAGATCATGCTTGTACTTCTTGAGACACTTAAACCAACGGACAAAAGAGATTAGGGATTATAAATGGACCATGAGTTCACTTCATCTTCTACACCACATCTCTTCCTCCCTCTCTTAAAGCTTTCGGCCGAACTCCCCTCTATACACCACCACCATTTTCATTTCAGGATCACCCATTTCCAAGTGTACTCAATGTGTAAGATGCAAGGTTAAAAGGTTTGGTGGTCTCAGATCTTGAGGGACCTCACCCGTTTGCTTTTATCCACCATCTTTGTCACCGTCTTCATCAAGTGTTCTTCCCTAGCTTAGAGCTAGTAGTAAGATCCTTGTAACCCTTTGATACTTTTATTTTAGTTGGTTAAAAGAGATATTATGTTGTAAATCACTAGAACAATAAAAGACATGAACAAGAACCATGGAGCATAAGCTTACATATGACGATATCTTGGTGAAATAATGTTGTTTAGTGTATGAATAATACTTGCTTGTTGTTTTCTTGAGAATATGATGTTGATCATCACATGGAGCCTGCTAGATTATGATTAAACACATGATCTAGCAAGTGGGAGGATGATTATGTGACAACATAAGATGATCATCCTCTTGTGTAAACATGAACTTGATAAATGAAATGATTTCTTGAAGATATAATAAACAAAGTGAATAAATAGCCTTATGGATCCAAGATTTGTGAATGATTTTCCAATAAAACCAAGTTCAAAATATGATTTCCAATAGATCATGGTTTTTACTTAAACCTACACTATTTTTAGTGGAAAAACAAGTGTATAAACACTTATGAAACAAGAAGGTCTAATAAATAAACATTTTTGTAAAATGTGATTACAAGTTGTAAACACCTAAAACTCTCAAGAATGGGATTTTTAAGGAAATAAACACATTTTAGAGGGTAACTAAGTCCACTATAAACACTACCAAGTTACTACAAGTTTTTGTGAAAAGATCAAGTTCATAGTGTTATGTAAAATGTATAGTTTTTGCTCTTGGAAAGTATAATATTGTTTAGGGATTGATTGTTGATTGTTGTGTTGATTTTGAAAAGAAAATGATATGCTTGAAAGTATGGAAACCTCCATTTTTAGGGGAAACTATAGCAAAATTTTCTAAAAATATAAACACTTAGAAAAATATTTTCTAAACAAATACTTATAAGTGTGTTTTAACTATGGTTTTCAAAATAAACTTTGCCATAATTTTTATTACAAAAATACAAGTATTGGAGGTTGGTTTTTGTAAATAAAATGGGTAAATATATATATTTAGAATATATATATATATATATACGCATATACATATTAAAGACACTTGTGTGAATATTTGTATACTTTGTGAAATAGTTATATTATTTTAGGGTAAAATAATATAACTTAACAAATACCAAGAAGTTCATAATTCCAAAATAATACCAAAAATCACAAGGAATAAATATATAAGTTACACACCTAATATGGTGAAACCGAACGCAAGAACGTAACTTATGAAATATTCCGGAAAATACCATTACAAATATATATTTTTGGTAAATATTATTTTGGATACAAGAAATGAAAATATGATTTTTGTAAATATTACAAAGTTATATCATATTTTGACAAGGAGAAAAATATATTATTATTTTTGGGAAGTAAAAATATATTTTCCTAAAGTATTTAGAAGATATATGATTTTTGGGAAAAATATATATATTTTCGGGAGATACAGTATTTTTTTTTTTTTTGGAACAAGATAAGTTTATATATATTTTCTAAATAAGACTTGAAAATATATTGTTTTAGGAATATATTGGATATTTATTTAGAAAATACGTACACACCGGAATACGACGCCAATACATGGCAAGATATACCAATACAAGAATACGGACATACATGTATAAGATAGCCCCATCCTGGGAAGGAAATACTTGAGAAGTATTGTTACAAAATATCGTTTAACAAATTATTCCAAAATTAAATATAATATAAGGTTAAAATATTTATTATTTTAACACGGAATTATAACGAAGACACTTTAAAACGTAACTCAAAGGCACTACGCACTACTAAAACAAGGCACGACCCGTCCGTCTAATAGACATCAGTACATTGTAGGTAGTCGTGTTTGCCGAAGGATTTGAGTTACAATTGTGAAGACGCAATACAATGAGTTCATGTCCCCCTTTTCTTTTAACTGTTTTCAGTTTTATACTTCGGGGGTGAAATACATGTTACAATTGTTTACAAACATTTTATACATGGTATGGTTAGCTAAGGAGGGTTACTACTAGATCATGTGAGTGGTGGGTACAACACTTAAGGCCATTAATCCTCGTCGTAGGACCGAGGGACATGAGTGATAGATCTATTCGGGTGTAGCGAGCCCCACCCCTGAGTCCGCTGAGTGGACCATGAGGTGACTATGTCTTACTGACGAAATCTGCTAGGTTTGAAGTCTTCCTGCATCACTTCACATATACCATTGGCTTTGCAACCCAGTGATGATCTCTTTTCCTTATTGCTACATACCAGGGACTTACATACATACTTACAACGATTTCAAAGGTTTATACATACTTACAAACAAACACATGAACTCGCTCAACTTTTGTTGATGTTTTTCAAACTACATGTATTTCAAGGACTTAGTAAGTGGATCTGGCGGGCGTTGGAAGTTTTTGTGCTGCGTTAGAAACAAAGATGTCATCCATGGTCTTTGAGTTTGGACAGTGTGTCTTATTCCTGGGTGAGACATGTATTCCAAACCTTGGTGTTATTCAATATCTTTTGACGAGTCCTTAATGAACTCATAAACAATTTGTATGGTTTGTAAAATTTGAAGTCTACGTTGTTATGTTTTAACTTATGTAATGGATGATGAATCTATGGTTTTCTCATATAGTTGTTGTTATGATTGAATGCAATGATATTAATAAAGTCACACCATAATCATGCTTCCGCAAAAAGTCAGGGTGTGACACCCTGATTGGTGCCACGTAGGCGTCCTTGTGTACTTATTTTCTCCTACACGTCAGACGATCGTGGAGAACGATAGAGCATAGCCTGGTGGACGATGATTGGCTCTTTCTTCTGCCACTTGTACCTTGTGTACTCTCTGAAATGGCCTTGCGCTATAACTCCTGCGCGACCCTTGTTGAGTACGTAACTAGCCCACGCAGGGTTATAGGTGCTGAAGGCTCTTATTCAGAATGCTAAGTGTTGAAACTGATGTTCTCTCTGGTTTGGACCTCGCGCGAGGTCAGTATTTGTCAAGTAGCCCGCGCGAGTCTAAGATTGATCAGTTTGCTGAGTAAGGAGTATGGTCCTGCGCGCGACCTGAAAAAGGTTTGCGCGGCTTTTTGGGACCATACCCCTTCAAATAAGGTCACCAGAATTTTAGTTTTATAAAATTTAGAGGTTTAAGTAAATTTTATTTTTATAAAACTGGCATATAAAAAAATTAGAAATTAATTTCTGTCTTAGTTTATAAACATCCTTCGCCTTAATAGAAAAATTAACTTAGTTAGTGGTTGGATGAAAATTTATAAAAATAATGTGACAAAGCTATTATTTTTTATATAAAAATTGCATGTATATTCTTTTTTTATATATGTACCAAAATTAATTAAATAAAAGAAATTTAAAAGAGTTTGAGTAAATTGCCAAAATCGTCCCTGTGGTTTTATATTTGCCAGTTTCATCCAAATATTCTCAACTTAACAGAAAAAAATAAATTAAGTTAGTGGTTTGGATGAAAATGGCAAAAGGTTACAAACGTTAGGGGCAATTTGGTACAAAAGTGTCATTTTGGACGAAAATGGCAAACCTGCTTAAACCTCAGGGACGATTTTAGCAATTAACTCATCACTTTTAAACCATACTATATATATGAGGGTTCATGCAAGAACCACATTTATTACGAGAACCAATGTGAACACAACAAAATAAACGCACTACACCATGCAAAACCTAAAAAAAACATAACCCCCCACCCCTCAAAAACCTAAACCCCCCCCCCTCCCAACCCAAGCTAAATGCTAAAAACTAAACCTTAAAACCAAACCGCCCAAAAAACTAAAAAAATCTAAAAACACGCAAAATTTTTTTAATAAAAATCGCTAGTTTTAGTCTCCAATTTTTTTTAAAATTTTTTTATTGACGAAAAGTAGCGATTTTTATTTAAATAAATTGTGTATTTTTTAGATTTTTTTATGTATTTTTGTTTGTGTTCACATTGATTCTCGCGGTTATCGCAATAAAGTTGTTCCTAACGGATCCTTCTCCTATATATATATATATATATATATATATATATATATATATATATATATATATATATATATATATATATATATACATATATATATATATATGGTGCGGTTCTAGAGTGAACAGTAGTGTATTTGTAAACTGAGTGAACAAATATTGTCCATTGATTTATATCATCAAATTGTAAAATACGCTAGTGTATTTTCATAATTAAATTCTGATCATTGATTTACACTTGTG
This sequence comes from Helianthus annuus, assembly GCF_002127325.2. Taxonomy (NCBI): domain Eukaryota; kingdom Viridiplantae; phylum Streptophyta; class Magnoliopsida; order Asterales; family Asteraceae; genus Helianthus; species Helianthus annuus. The sequence goes on from NC_035436.2 coordinate 111,410,197, forward strand.
TATCGTTGATCAAAGGTAATGATTAGTTTAATAGTGTTCATTATTAAAAGCTTGTTCATAAATGAACCTAACCCTATATATATATATATATATATATATATATATATATATATATATATATATATATATATATATATATATATTGAGAGAGAGAAAGAAGACGCATGCATATATACATGAATATAGTCATATGTGTTTTTTAGATTCTGATTTAATTGTGGGAGTACAATATTAATTTTCGAATCACACGGTTTATTTTTCTTAATTTTGACATCTCTTTCTCTCTATATATACTCCAAGAAAAAGTGTAGAATAAATATCATAACTAAATATCATGTATAATTTTGCCTGTTCCAAGAATTCTAGGGAAAATCAGTATCAATATTATTTTAACGGTAAATTTGGATTACTGATAGACTATTGTAGCATTATTGTGTCACTAGCGAAATCATCCAATCGTATTCATCTTCACTAGCCAATATTTGGATTACTGATAGACTATTGTAGTATTATTGTGCCGCTATCGAAATTATTCGATCGTATCCATCTTCACTAGCAAATAATGTCTATATACCAATTCAGTAGGAAATTCAATAAATCTAATAAAACCCTCTTATTAAAATCAAACACAGGACCTAAATATTTTATAATATCAAATGAAACCTTCTGGTGCCGGTCCCAAACCTTTAAAGCATCAGGCGACATATGTTGAATTTTGACAGTTGAAACAATAATTCTTTTAGCGCCTAAAAGTAAATGTAAGCCTCGTCAATTAATGTCTCATCATATAAAGGAAGCATGAGTGTTAGTTATATGCATTTATAATTTTAGTGATACCATGAATAACATCTATTTCTTGTCTTCTAACCCCTTTGTACATTTCTGGACCCACATTCTTTAAGCTTCACATTTTCCAATTTATATAGTACCATAGTTTTGTGGACATTTGATTATACAACGTTTGTATTTCTGTCAAGTGTACCACAAAACGTTGTCCTTACAAAAGCATTCTGATACATAGCTTATTTTCTCTTTTTTATATAATTACAAAATAATCAATAGTAGTGTGCAAGTTTCAGTTGTTTTATTAACTTTCAAGTGTCAAGAAAGTTTATTTGAGAGTACACACGTAAAAATGTTAAATTTGAGAAAACAGCTATAAAGAATACATTTTTTAACAGCCTACCAATTTGTTAATAAAACACCAACACTCTAGCAAGTAGGGTATGCACAAATCGAACCATAACTGAATGTCAAACCATTAAGTGATAAAATTAACCGAGATTGACATGAACAATACATATCCATGTAGAACCAAGCATAGAACACCACAATCAAACCATTTTTAGTTTGAACAAAGCTGCAAAAAAAAAAAAAAAATACACCGGATAATTAACCGAAAATAACTAATACCGATCCATAACCGACAGTTAACCTAACCATGTTTAACCGACCACCGGTTATGGTTATGGTTAAGCAATTCTCCAAAACAGAAGTTTGATTGTGATTATGATTAAGCCTGTATATCGGAACCGAAACAGCTTTGCACACCTCTACTAGCAAAGTGCTAGCTAAAGAGCAAAACAGAAATACAAATTTCACATAATACACTTCAATTCAAACCATTGATCCTGTGAGGACCGTTTCGATCTCGTTTACGCTCAGTCCAACTCAATAAAGCTATTCATATCGTGCGGAATCCGATTGAGTAGTAGAGAAACCCAAGATATCAACGATTAACACTGATTTCATTGAAAAATATCAACTACAGACTGAAATCAATTGGGTAGCGCTTCGCCGTCCGAGTGCCAAAAGTCCTAAATGCTCACACTCACACCCCTATTTATAGGCTAACACAACCGTGCGAGAGAGCTATGCACGAATGGACATGCCCATTCGTGCGAACAAAACTGACTCCCTTCATACGAAGGACTCCTTCGTGCGAAGGGGTATTTACAATACAATTCCATTGTTCTAACACGTAATCCTATTACATACATGACTCGATACGCTGACGTAGGCTGCAGACATTATGCACTAACAAACTCCTCCTTGGATGTAGCTGAAGTCATGATCGGTCTTCATTCTAGTCTTCCTTTCGTCAAATACCATTGCCTCTGCATCCCCGTATCAAAGAAGTTTTTGTATGGCTTCTTTCGTCTTTCTTCGCTCGGGATACGAGTCTAATCTGTAGGCACAGGCTTGTTCATCATCTTCAGTCGTCCTAAGAACGTTGCCTTCTCCATTCTCGCCTCTATCCTTTCTTCTCGTCTAACGTCTTTCAAGAATTCCTTCCTTTCTAAGTCTCGCCGTGTTGTTTTCCACATACGCCCTGAGTGAATGTCTTTGGCATAACACGTGTTGATCACATTCTGATACTGCATCGCTTGAATCTTATCAACCGCTTCATACCATATATTCGTGAAGAATAAACACTCAACATCCTTCTTTAATAGGTTCACCAACAACATTGGATCTAAAATCCGAATTCCTCTCCAGATAAACGTTTCTTTAGACCTTAATGATATCACCGCTTCAGTTGTTGAAGAATCATAATACCAATCTCTGAATTCTTCATAGAAGTCTTGCTCAAGCTTCATCAGCGGCATATTCTTCATTGCTTGAGGTCTTTTTATATAAAGAGTGACGTCTTTCTCTTTCGTAACAGGATCAATCTTCATCACCTTCTTTGGATAGTGTGGCTTCCAATTGGGAAAATTGTGTCTCGTTTCATAACGAAGTATCTGCCACAATCTTTGTTCTGTCCATCTCATCTCGTACTTTATACACTTGGTCTGACACAGCTCTTACACGTCCCACCACGGCAGAGTTTTGATGTCTACGAGATATCGAAAAATATTGAACACCAAATTCTCTCCCGATAGCATGCACTTTCAGTTTTTCTATCCATCCCCAACTAAGAATGTCACCCAATGACGCATCAGGATGTCTCGTAAAAAACGCTAGTGGCCTCTTAAATTTTCTTTCCTTTGGCATTGGCCTAAACCAGTGTTTACGAGTTTCAAGTAACTCTTCTCGGCTTAACTTTGGATGTACTCCTTCTTTAACACGTTCTGTGAGTGCATAATGTCTATCACTTCCATACATCTCAGATAGTAGAAGAAAATTGCTAAAGACAAGGTTTTGCTACGTTAAAAATAGGGATAAGTCTATTTTAAATCAGGAGTGACAAACTTGTAATTAAGGAGAACTTTTTTAATACTTTGTCTATAAATAGAAGCCTTAGGATAAACTTTTTTAAATACATATGTATCAATTTTTTTTATCCATCTTAACTATTTTAGTCATTCTACATAGAGAAAAAAGACAACTAAAATCAGGATTGGTCAAATTGTACGCTATTAAGAACTAAATAATATCAACCAAATGACTTAAACTTGTTAACAATCAAGAGAAGCAACTCTGTACTAATAAATAAAAATAAAGTACAGATGGATGATTTTTAGGCTTTCTTCTTTAATTTTTGCCACTTGTTATTTATTTGGACTATTTTTGCCATGTGTCATGTTGTGAGTATTCCTACATTTTATTAGCCCTTTTATTTATTATTAATTAATTAATAATTAATAATTGATGGTTGATTGATTGATTTAATTGATTTCAAATTTTTAGTAAGAAATGTTTTTTTTCTTCAAAAAAATTTAGGTATTTTGTAAATGTGGTCTACATTTAGATTTAATTAATGCATTTACTCCAAGTAAATTATAAATCAGTTGTAATTACCTAAATTCAATTATGCATATCTTTAATGCGTATCTCAAGGTATTATGATGCATGCAAATATTGTAGTAACACTCTTAGTTGAAGAATCATTAGTTCATTACAATCTTGATCACTTAAGTGTGAGATCTTGGGTTCAAGTCTTACGAAAAACAAGATATTCGTTGTTAAAAAACAATATATGTAGAGTTCTGTTTTTCAAAAGGATGCAGTGATTTGGTGGCAATAACCATGGAGTCCCCGGATTTAACAAGGAAGAAGATAGGATGGTTAGGGGGTTTTTTAGTATTTCTATATTTTTTTATAAAAGAACCCATTTTGATAAATACTTTTGAAACAAATCATTTGGTGAATAATTTTGTCAACTGCACCCTTTTAAAAAAAACAAAACCTCGTCAAATATACACCAAAAGTTGTATAGTTTAATTCGGTAATATTACAAGTATACTTGAGGCTAATAAAATAATTAAAAAAAATGCAAATGAGGTGTTTGAAAAATATGTGGAGGTATACTTTTAATACTTTTTTAAATTTTATTTAATTGTTTTTCAAAGATATACTTTTAGAAACATAGTTTATAAATAAAAAAAGTTTTTTACATGGGAGTTATAAAAGATTGCTTCTTGATGAGTTTAGCCAGCTATGTATTTCATTTTATATAAATAGGCATTTAAATTTTATGATATATTATTATACCTTTTATTTTACCATTATTACATGTAACAATATGTAATTTCGGTGATGAGATGTTTGGTAAAAAAAAATTTGAATTATAGTGTTTTTAATGTACAACCCCGTGTAATACACGGGTTTCTAACTTAGTATGCTTAACATGTTAATTTGACGTTATTCCAATCCTACATATGGTATGTTTGGCATGGAACTTTTAGGAGTTTTTAGAATGTTCTAGCTTTAAGCTTTTAAGAAAAAGCTCATACTCAATAAAAAGTTTTGTTTGTTTGAAGGAGCTTGAAGCTTTTGGTTGAATGCTCCTACTAGTAGCGTTTAGAAGTAGCTACAATCTTTTATGGAAAAATTAAATGACTGTTTTAATCTCTGAAGATAATGAACTTTTTAATGCACAAGCTTTTTAAATTTTAAATTATGTCCATTTTGGTCATTTTGTACATTTTATTAAAAGCTTCAGCTACTCTGCCAAACAACAAATATATTTAAAAAGTTACAACTACTAGCTACCAGCTACAGCTAGCAACTTCCAGCCAATAGCCAACAGCTACCAGATTCCATTCATCAGCCACCAGCTACTTTTACCAAACATACCCATAATCTTAATTCCATGTCATCTCTATGTAAAACAAAAACCATAAATTAGGAGCTAAATTAATCTTGATCATTGGGTTTACTTTCATTTAGTTATTATCTTGGTTTATCAATCATATAATACAAAGTAAGATTCGAAAAACAAAAGGATCTAGGCAATAAATTGGCTAAGTAATGGATTCTAACACCTTGCCACACGTACCGTTATGATATATTTAGATGAACTTTATGATATGTGATTATGATGAATGTGTTAGGACAGACAACATGACATGATCTTATTGAAGGGTTGACAGAAATAAACTAAATGAGTAACAATGCACCTTAATTACCTCCATTATCTTGTCTTTTTTGGTTTACATTATTTTAATCAACAATAATTTAATTTAATCTGAAAATATAATATTAGTTCCACTTAAAAATGTGTTTTGGGTAAGTAGCCTTAAAAGAATTGTGAAAATGGTATATGACACCCTTATAGGTAGAATGGAACGGTATTTTGATCTTAAAACATAAATCCTCACACTTTTGTTTTATTAAAATACAATACAAAAAAATCTTATAAAAAATCTAAAACAATAAAATGTAGCACAAAAAAATTCAATACAAACAATCCAGCACAAAAAAAATATATATATATAACACAAATATTCATCACAAAATAATTCCAACATAAAAATCCAGTACAATAAATTCATCACAAAAAAATCCAGCACAAAAATGTAAAACAAAAATTTAATACAAAAAAATCCAGCAACAAATAGAAATCTAAGACAACATTTTGGGTTTTTTAGTTCTCATATTTTATATAGCAATATGATGCTAAAATTAAAAATAAAAAGTGTTCAATTTTATGGTGCATTTAAAAAATTAATATCGTATAAAAAAGTTATAAATATTTAAAAAATAGAGTGGAGATATGTATGTCGTATATGTTGAGAGATAACCCACTAAATATATATATGATAACTATTTGAAGAACTATATTAATAAGTGTTGGTCGCCTTTAATAAGTATTTTGAGGAAAATACATATAAATCCATGTTTGAGTTCTCTTGATATGTAAACAACAAAGTATGATATGCAAGGAGACATGTAGAGTCACATATTATCACTATGTTGTTACATACCGTCACCTTATTGTATACATATCACACTTTGTGTTAGATATCAACGTGTTATTTTTTATTGTTTTTAGGTTAAGAGTATTATGTATTTAATTTCGTCTATACTATTTTGTTATATATCACCACCTTGTTGTTAACATATCATACTTTGTGTTAGATGTCAACATCTTACTTCTTATCGTTATTAGATTAAGGGTATTATGTATTTGATTTCGTCTGCACTGTGTTGTTACATATCTTTGTTGTTTACACATCACACTTTGTATTAGATATCAACATCTTACTTCTTAGCATTTTTAGATTAAAAGTATTATGTATTTGATTTCGTCTCTACATTATATAACAATTATTTCTATTTTATATACGTTAAACAATATGATCAATTGACTATATCACATTCTCTATTTAATTTAGCTTGTTAAAAATAATTTTTCCGCGTCAAAAGTTGTTGACTTCTGAAAAAAAACATGATTATTAGAAACCATTTATGAATCCATCTACTATGTAATGAAGTGTCTAAATGAGCTAATACAGATCAATAATTGATAAACAATATATTCAAATTATTACACAATTATTTATCTATAAAACTTCTGAAACGAATTTAAGCGGTACATTAAAAAACATACCAATCCCCCCACTTGTGGTCTAGTGGTAGAAGACTTGAGTTTTCCAATGGAGACTCAATTTCAATTCTTACTTGTGTCATATTGGGGTGGATATTGGGCAATGATGGTGAGAAACCCACCGAGGGGGGTTCGATCCTGAGCCGCACCCCGGTTTTTATCCGGCTGTTACTTCAGCGAGGCATCTCGTGTGGAGGCAGTACGGTTTCTGGGGAAACGTTGTAACCAAGTCTGATCAACCCAGCACGGGCCCGGTTAAGACAACCTAATTTGGGTAGATCTTGACTAGGTCCGCCGTTTAGACGATGTGACATTGGGTCACTCAAAAAGAAAGTTATCATTAAAAAAAACATAGCATGTTTTTTTCAAGTTTCCATGTTAAACTTTTTTTTGCCATTAATTTACATTCTTTTAATATTTTTTTAGTTTATTTCCCGATAATATATTATGGATAATGTTATGACACAACTAAGCTTATACATGAAAGTTGAAACAGCTCAATACAATATCTTTTTGATCAATTTACATCGAAACTAAGTCATTCTAACTAAATAGCTACAAATTATTATTATTATTATTATTATTATTATTATTATTATTATTATTATTATTATTATTATTTATTTATTTATTTTTTTTTTTTACTCTTCGCATCAAATTATGTCACTTTATAATGTTTCACTTATCCCGTCTATTGTGTGTGTAATGAACTAATGATGGTATAACTTTTCAAGTCAATAATTATACACTATACCCTGATGATATTTAATTTGGATTGTAGGAGTTAGGAAAATTAGTTTTATTATCAAGTAAAATATAATAGTTGCCAGGGTCGGCTCAACCGTTTTGATGACCCAAATCAAATTGAAAATCCAGGGCCCCAACCTCTTTCCAAAGGTCATGTTATAACCCTAATCTTTACCTGACCTTGATACAAATTTTTGTTTTTTTTTTCTTTCCGTTTAGAAAGGCCTGATTCATACTTCCAATTTTTAATTAAAGTTATAGATTGGGGCAAAGCATATCACAAATTGGTAACTAAGTCTTAATGATAGATTAATTTATGAACATAATATAACAGATAAAGACACAAGAAGAGAATGTCATGCATCAAAAATCTCAATTCGAAGTATCACAAAGACACAAGAACATATTATAACAGTGGTTCTAAAAATGTGTCAAAAATCCAAATTCTAAGTATCAGAATTCATCAAATGAAAAGATTATAACAAAGGCTAAATAACAAGGAAATATTATAGAGTGTACCTTAAAGAATAGAGTGTGAGAAGATTCGAAATGAAGACTCTTGGATTCATCTTGTTTTCGCCGACTCTTTCGGTTCTTTCATCTCTGGGAGAGAGCGATATTCAATGTCGCATACCTACGATGTCACACCCCAAAAACGTTGCAGCAGAATTTAAAACGTAGTGGTGACGGAAGTTGGTGCCCATTTCTATCTTGATGTTTGATGCATTATATTGTTGGACAATATTACTTATTTAAAATATAGATTTTAAACTTAACGTACCAAAACACGACATAACCATGACATGATAAAGTAGTCTTTGATCCTCGCGGATCTTATTACATTGTCCCAGAAAGTTTAAAAGTTAGTCCAACGTTTTTAAGTGACAAAGCATGCATCAACAAACACAAGATGCGTCATGATTCCCGAAGCCGAACTCAAGTACATGTAGAACACGTTTAAAATCAAGTGTCAACGCAAAGGAATGTGAGTCCACATATTCAAATTTAAACAATTTGATCCAAAGGAAAACCTTCTAATTATGTGTTTATTGTAAAACATCCATATAATATTTTTAGAAAGTTCATTTAATTCCCTATTAAAATCCATGGGTCATCTGTCGTAAGTTCAAAAACCCGACATTAAGGCATTTTTCCCAAGTTTGGTATATTAAATTCATAGCGTCAACTTTCAGACTCGTATGTTAGCTAGACAATACGAACTATATATTTACCATGCAGGGGTAATCAATGCTAAACAATAACCAGAATCTAAATTCGTCGCTTGACTTGACACGGGGCGACCGGTCACGACGGGGTTGTCAACCCGATAGATCTACCAACAATTCCTCGCGTGCAATACTTAATTAATTAAACGACATCATTGGCGCAGGGTCCATATTGAGACCATATATGATGTCTGCCTCACGTACAATATATATATATCCTACTAATATGACAAATTTAATATACGAAGTTGTACGAATCCCCTGAAATCCCCACCGAGATGTAAGACGATGCTTTTACTTACTCTCTTGAGACCAGGCAATATTCGTTCCAACTTCACGGTCGGTTTCTCCTCAGAAACACCGTACCATCCCAGTTTCTCCTCCAAACATATATTCATCAAAAATGTTTTATCTCGAGACGTATGATTTATCAAACTCCATATATTTTCAGCGAAAATATATATTTTATATTAAAAGGTATGTTTTAATCCAAAAACATTATTAAACTTTTTTTTGGCGTGTTCTACCCCCAAAACATATACAAAGCAGTAAAAGAGGGGTTTAGTGACACTCACCTTTGGGTGCGTATTTTTAAATAGCGCAATCCCACAGTTTGATTCCTACACGTCCTATTATATGTAGGAACGAGTTTTAAATCAATATACATATATACATCACAAAATCCTAAGTTTCTCTGTTTCTTAGAATTGTCACATAACTTTGAGATTTTCTCGAAAAGTTATCATTTTTGATTATGTTGGCACGTTAATATATATATGAGTCCATATATATATATATATATATATATATATATATATATATATATATATATTTAATATTTTTTGCGACTTGAACGATTTTATTGGTGACCGTTATCATGTAAATCCGTTAACACTCCCGTTTATGTCACACCCTGGCTTTTGCGGAAGCGTGGATTTATTTGGTGTGACTTCTTAATACCATAGCACAATCACAACAATGCTAGTTGAAAATAAAACGCATGATAGTCATCCATTCATTAAGTTTCAAAAATTACCACAACATCATTATTTTTAAAAATCGACACATAAAACAAAATACAACCATGACATAACTGAAACATGTTCATACGACACAACAAAAGACTTGAATAAAAACACGGTTTAAGACTTGTAACCCGTCCAGGCAAGGGTCACACCTCCTAAACCTGGATGACATCATTACTCCCTACGCAGCTTAACACCATTGCACACTTGGCCAGATCCATTAATTTCCTGAAGTACATGTAGTTTGAAAAATCAACAAAAAGATGAGCGAGTTCATGTAGAAGTGAGTATGTATAAACCTTTCATGTATGAATAAAAGTCCCTGGTATGTAGCAATAAGGAAAAAGAGATCATCAATGGGTTGCAAAGCCACTGGTATGTGTGAGAAGGTGCAGGAAAACTCAAACCTAGCAAATTTGTTACCGGGCTTCGGCTGGAAGACACAGTCACCTCTATGGGCCGCCCCGGCCTCACGGGTGTGGGCTCGCTACACCCAAATAGATCTATCACTCTTGTGTGCATCGGTCCTAACAACGAGGATTAATGGCCTTAAGTGTTGTACCCACCCCTCACATGATCTAGTAGTATAAACCCTCCCTACGCTAACCATACCATGTAAATAAATGTTTGTAATAATTGTCGCATGTATTTCACCCCCGAGGTATAAAACTGAAAACAGTAAAAAGAAAAGGGGGACATGAACTCACAGAAGTGCTTATCCTGTAACGACAATCTCAAACTCGATCCGCTGCGCGACGACCTACACGTACTAATGTCTATTAGACGAACGGCCGTGCCTTGGCTTAGGGTTTAATGTTTTGAGTTGCGTTACTTTGATATTATACTTGTTAAAATAATATTAATTATTTTAACTTAACTTTTGTATTTAGGAAAATAGTTAGGCAACTATTTCGTATTCCCACTTCTTAATTATTTTATAAGTGTATTTCCTTCCCAAGGATGGGGGTTTTTATACATGTACACTTGTAATTTCTGAAAAATATATTTTAAGTCCCACTTAGAAAAATATATTTAAATTATTTGTTTAAAACATCTTAATTCAAAATATACATATTTTTCCCAAAAATATTATATTTACTTCATAGATTTTCCAAAATAATCTTTTACCAAAAATATACGTATAAGAGTATTTTTCTGAAATATTACATAAGTCACGTTTTAGTGTTCCGTATTGTTTTAACAAATGCGTAACTTAAATATTTATTTTGTGAGAATTTTTGGTATTAGTTTGGAGTTGTAATTTCATGGTATATATTAGTTATATTATTTTATCCTAAAAATAATATATCTAGCTCACATAATAAACAAACAATCACTCAAGAGTTTTAGTATAAAATATATATTCTAGATATATATTTAACAAATTTATTTACGAAAATCAACCTCCGGCACTTAATGTTTTTGTAATAAAAATCATGGCGAAGTTTATTTCGAAAACCAAGTTAAAAATATATTTGTAAACACTTACTAGAAAAATACTTTCTAAGTGTTGAAATTTTAGAAAAATTTCGCCAGAGTTTCCTTTGTAAATGGAGGTGTCCATGCTTACTAGCACATCATTTTCTTTTGTAAAATCATTCAAACGATTATCAATCATCATCATACAATCTCTAATTACCAATCTTGACAAAAATAAGCATAAACCATAAACTTATGAACTTGAAAAAATTTTTATGAAAATATGTAGTAACTTACTAGCATACTTAGTAAGTTTTGTTACCTTTAAAAATGTGATTAGTTCCTTAAAAACTTCATTTTTAAAGAGTTTGAACATTTACAACTTCTAGTCATAATTTCTAAAAATATTTCTTTGTGAAATTTTCTTTTTGCAAAAATGTTTCTACACTTGTTTATCCACTAAAAATACGATTAATTTATGTAAGATCCAAGTTTTAACGAAACTCACACTTTTCACTTGATTCTTTTGAAAACCCACTCATGGATCTTTAGATCTACAAGATTACAACCGTTTTGATCTTTATCTTTTCAAGAAAACATGTATTTAATCAAGTTCATAGTTTATGTGTGGATGATTCCATCATCCACAACATTTCTAACTTTCACATCTTGCTAGTTCATGTCCTTAACCAGGATCTAGCAAGTCCATGTGATGATCCATACTATTTTTAATAGCAAACAACAACAATAATCATAACAACATAAGAACAACATGATTTCATCTTCATTTTAACACTACTTCATCACTTTGTTAGTTTATGTTTCAAGACTTGATTATGTTCTTAGAGTTTCTTAATATTTCACCATTCTTTTTACTATTAACCAACAAATATATGAAGAGTATGAAGATCTATGACACTTACTACTAGCACAAGGTTAGGGAAGTTCTAGTGAAGAAAAGTGATGGATAAAAGAAAACAAGAGCGGTCCTTGAGCTTCCGAATACACCAAGCTTACTTGTAGGATCACTTACACCTTTAGGAGTATGGAGATTGCTTGGAATGGACTTGAAGGTGGTGATGGTGGGTGTGTGGGTTCTCGGCCGATCACAAGGGAGGAGGAGAGGAAGAGTTGAGTGTGGAATGTGTTGTGATGAGAGAAGGTGGTGGACTTATGGTTCATATATAGAAGTCTTCCACATTTGATTATCCATTATGTAAAATGCCCCTTAATCCAACAACATTATCTATTAAAATAATCAAGGAAAGCAATGGGTGGGTTACCCATGTAACCGTCGCCCAGGGGGGGGGGGTATGGGGTTGGTTTCCAATGATTTAGTTACAAACTAGTTAGATTTAAAATGTTAAGTTAGTGTGTTATGCTGTGTAATATAATATAAAGTGTGTTAGGGTGTTCGGGGACCCTAACTAACTCAGAAAAGTAAAAACAATGTGTTTGGCAATATTTTTGTGTTTCGGGTAAAGTCCGGTTGTTTGGTTGGGTGTTGTTCCGTTAAAGTGCTAAATTAATCTTTAAAGTGTCTTTTATGTTACTTTTAGTGACACATTTAATTCCCAACACTTTGGAAAGTATCTAGGACTATTTTGCCAAGTTTTTGCACTTTACTAGCATAGTTAAATGCTGAATTTTGTGTATTAAGTGCAGAATTCTGCATTTAAAGTGTGTTTTAGGCACTTCCCGGCACTATAACTATCACCTAGTGATACAGTTTTATGGTCCTCACTTCCCTACACTCCCTACTAGTGTAGTATGCTATCTCTGGCTCATACTGGCCTTAAAAACATTATTTGTCTAGGTGCTGGTGTTGTCAGCATGTTTTCTGGGTTATCCGTTTAGTGTGCTAACTGTGCTTTGTGCATCAAGTTTGTCACTAATGTTTGTGTGTAATAAATAGAGTGACAGTATAAAATGTGATGCATATGTATGTAACAGAAAACAGAAGGCAGTTTAATCACTGCTGTAATCAAGCACAGTCATTAAGCATAAATTAAATATTAATTAAGTGTATGGATACCTGTAAATGTGAGGGTTGTCACAGTTTATACGTAATATATCTACGATTTGCGCGTCGTAATATATATACATAAACGTTCACATAAATTATTATCGAAACTCGCGAAATCTTGTTAACTTATCTATTTTGTCATTTTTAAGGCAAGTATACATAAAATATCTTATATGTATCAAATTTCATGCTCGAAAAATCAGTTACACATTTAACGCAATTTTTACCGTTTCTACCGCACATAATGTGTGACATCCTGGAAAATTAGATATCTTTCGTGATTCATTTTTGCGTGTTACTTGTTTATGAAATACGTGTTTACTTAGAAATTGCGTGTGTTGCGGATAAATTAGTAGCGTGTTATTCGTTTATATTTCGTTAACATAAAACTTGACTCTCATAACCGGAGAGTGTTGGGACAGAATTAATTGTTTCATAACCATGGAAATGAAAGTTACATTTTATTTAGTAAACATGCGTAATACATTGTCTTAAACAGGAAAACAAAGAGTTCGTGACATAATTAAACTAGTCTATCTTCATTTTTAGTCTCTAAGGCACAGGTCCGCCCTAGTGTCACCATTGTCATCCTACACGATAGCTCCTGAAAACACATGTGAAAGTAGGTACGTCAGCATAAAAATGCATGTGAGATACATAGGTTTTGTGAAAATGTGATTCATGACTTGAGTTTAAAGAAAACGTTTAATGACAGTCAGTCATGAACCTTGTAAATTGTTTTGTTTTGTAAATCGTTTGAAAAAGGATAAGTTCAGATGATACGTATAAATAAAGTGTAAGGTTAAATGTATAACCTAGAAAAATGAATTTGTATAAGATAAGTTGTTTGTGAAAATAATGTCTTGTGAAGAATATGTTATTTGTGTAAAACGTAATATGTCTAAACTGAAATGATTTAGATAACGCTACGATATGTAATATTATACAAGCATTTATATATAGGAAGTACCAGCGGCGTATCCACCATGTTTGCACCATATTACATACGCCACGTTACTCAAACCATTTACCCAAACCAACCACCATGTAAATTGTTCATGTATAAACCAATTGTCAAGTGTTATTGTGTAAACCATATTGAAATGTCTATGTTCAATGTAAACCACCAAGTATGTATATCAATGTCAAAATGTTTATGTTTAATGTAGATCATGTAATGTGTACCCAAAATATATCTTGTATGGTAAGTGAGATGTATCAACTAAACCATATGTAAAATGCACAAAACAAGGTATTGAAGTAAAACATGGTTTAAATCAACGTTATGTTTTGTGGAACAATGCATGCTATACTGATATAAACTTTTATGTGGTATTGTGAAAATGCATACATCCAAGCCTTGAGACTGTGGCGATAAACCCTTAAACAAATTAAAGGTTTATCTAAGTTATGTATATCGAATTCGGTCATTCCTTCCAATCCAAATAAACCCAGAATTTCAGGAACAGGAGTTGTCAATTCCTATGGTACCACTACCTACTAACGAATGGCGTAGCTAATGTTAATGAATGTATTGTTCCATGTTAAACAAACCATATGTCATACCGAAATGTAGGCATGTGATGAAAAATTGTACTAAGTACGCACACAATGGGCATACATAGCATAAAATGTAGTGTAAAATGATGTACTAAGTACGCACACAATGGGCATACATAGCATGAAAGTCATGTAAATCAATGTACTAGCATGCTCAGTCAACATACATAGCAGAAATGTAATGTAAAACAATGTACTAAGTACGCACACAATGGGCATACATAGCATGAAATGTAATGAAATCATGTACTATAATGTACTAACGAACATAGCAGGTATATGATGTGAAAACATGGAAAGCATGAAAGTAACAAGTAGGCACATGTGTTTCACCCCAAAACAGTTTGGAAAACAGTAAAAGAGGGGTTCAATGTACTCACGTGAGATTGCTTTGTAGTTCTTGTATAACAACGAAATAATGCTAGAGATCACGGAATATCAAACGGTACCTAATAGGTAGCTATATTAATATACCGGATCAAAATCGGAAGATCGGATAGTATGCAGGTTCGTAAACCAAACGAGTATGGAGACTCGTGAAATATGGTTTACCAAAGCCTACATACTAAAATGAAACCTAACCTAAGTGCTTGCGACCCATTACGACCCGTTTGGGTAGTTTATGCCACCTTAACGCGTCGTTCGCGTAGAACGTGTTTGGAACGCCTAACACCGTTACCATAAGGTATAACCTCGGAAGGTTACAGCTATGGTCACCTAATGTGTTTGGTCGGATCCTAATGATCGACCAAATGGGGCGGGTTCGAAAGTATAAGCGATGGTTTAGATCGCTTACCTTACGACCCTATATAAGCACTATACTAAAAGTGATGAGCTAAGCATGTTAGAACATGCTTAACTAAGTTTAGAAAACAGGTTTGGCATCAAAACAAAGGGCTTTGATGCTCACGAGTAGTTTGGTTACAAAATACGCAAGAATACGCATTTTGGCCGAAACTACGACTCGTCACTGAGCCTAGATAACGTGGTAATCAGTAGGTATAGTCACTACGGACTATAACCATCGTGATCACGCTCACGTTATGAAGTTCCAATGAACTTCGTGTTGACCATAGGCTGGTCAACGCAGAAAGTCAAACAAAGTTTGACTTTAGCACTAGAAAGCGATTAAAAGAACGAAAGAACACTTACGAAGGGTCCCCGAAAGCTATACTTGATCCAGGAGCTCAGGTATGAAGCAATGGCATCAACTTATTGCTCTTTGATCAGTTTTGTGGGTTTTAACACAAGTGGGGGGGGGGTATTTATAGGAAAAGTAAAGCCGTAGGATCGTTTCTTGAATATCGTGCCACGATCTCATGCGTACACTTGTCAAGATGTTGTGGTGGCTTAAAATGACCTTAACTCTACAGATTGTGAAAGGGCATTGCCCTTTGGAGTGTTTAAAAGGCCAAGTTTTGCAAGAAAACAAAGTTTCTGCAACTGAAGGTCTGACGCGGCCCGCGTCAAGGTGCAGTCCAAACTAATGCGGGTCGCCTGGCCCCGTCTGATCTGCACAACTTGCAGAATTTACAGTTTAGGTCCCTGTTGCGTATTTAAGCCATTTTCAGCACTTCTAAGGCCCGTAAAGCCAACTTTAAGGCCCTAATATGATGCCTAAACATTGTGGACATGAAACATGCTCAAAAATATGCCGGGTGTTGGTTCGTTTGGCCGTACGATCGCGATGTTCGGTTAATTACGAAGGAATGCGCATAAGCGTGAAAAATGATCCAAATTGCGCGACGAATGGATTTTTCTCATGCCAAACACTAAGGCATAATATTATAATGCTTACATAAATTTTTGGATGTCCGGATGTATTCAGAACGTAAGTTATGCGCGAAAGTGCAAACTTGTGCACTTTTTGACACTTTTAGCCCCTGAATGATCCAAAAGTTTGTTTTAGCATATAAAACCCCACAAAGCCTATTTCTAAGCTATGTAAAGGATATTTATGGTATGTTTAACTTATGAACATGTTCCGGAATGTTTGTTACAGTTCAAATTGGCATACTTTCGCAGTTTGTCAAGTTTAGTCCCTGTAAGCGAATTAACTTGTTTTTGCCATACCAAAGCCTTCAAAACTTATTTCTAAGTTATGTAAAGGTTATTTAAGGTATGTTGAGTATATGTTGATGTTCCGGAGTATTTGTCGCATTAAACTGAGTACGTTTACGCACCAGTTTGCGTATAACTCTCCAGAAAGCGATGTAGAGTTTGAAATTGAATAAAAGTCAAAACATGAAAAATGTAAAACACAACCAAACAAACATTGGGATCTAATAACATTGTTTTATTGATAATTGAACTGTTCATAATGATTACAAGCACAAATGTTACAGTCTCCCCTACTTGTGGAAATTTCGTCCCGAAATTTATTTAGAGGAAACCTGTGGAAAAAGATGCGGATATTTTGCCTTCATTTGATCTTCGCGTTCCCAAGTAAACTCGGGTCCACGCTTAGATTCCCAGCGAACCTTGACCAAAGGAATGTGTTTGCTTTTAAGCCACTTGACTTCACATTCCATGATTTCCACCGGTTTCTCAACAAATTTCAGTGTTTTGTCAACACGAATTTCGTCAAGCGGTATGTGGAGGTTCTCATCAGCTAAACACCTCTTGAGGTTGGACACGCGAAAGGTTGGATGATCATTTCCAAGTTCAGGAGGTAACTCAAGTCTGTAGGCTACCTTACCGATTCTTTCGACGATCTTGAATGGTCCAACGTATCTAGGTGCAAGTTTTCCTTTCTTTCCAAATCTGATCACACCTTTCCAAGGTGAGACCTTAAGTAATACACGATCACCGACTTGAAAATCCAAGGGCTTGCGTTTCAGGTCCGCGTAACTCTTTTGACGGCTTCTAGCTGTCTGAAGGTTATCACGAACTTTCTTTACCTTATCTGTTGTCTCTAAAATGAGGGCAGGTCCAGTAAGTTGAGCCTCGCCAATCTCATTCCAGCAGACTGGTGAATGACATTTTCGACCATAGAGAGCCTCGAAAGGAGCCATGTTGATGCTGGAGTGATAACTGTTGTTGTAGGAGAATTCAATCAATGGAAGATGTGAATCCCAACTACCACCAAAATCGATCACACAAGCTCTAAGCCTATCCTCCAGTGTCTGGATTGTTCTTTCAGATTGGCTATCCGTTTGCGGATGATAAGCTGTGCTCAGATTAAGTTGGGACCCCATAGCAGATTGCATGGTTCTCCAAAAATGAGAAGTGAAACGAGCATCTCTGTCAGAAATGATGTTCAAAGGGACACCATGTCGAGCTACAATTTCATCCACGTAGATTTGAGCAAGTTTGTCAGTAAAAAAATCCTCACGGATTGGCAAGAATCTGATTTAGTAAGACGATCAACAACTACCCAGATGGCATCGTGACCCTTCTTTGTGCGCGGGAGTTTAGTAATGAGATCCATAGTAATGTTTTCCCATTTCCAAACTGGGATCTCCGGTTGCTCCAATAATCCGGAAGGACGCTGATGTTCAGCCTTAACCTTAAGACAAGTAAGGCATTTGGATACGTATAAGGCAATGTCTTTCTTCATACCAGGCCACCAATACTGAATACGAAGATCCTTATACATCTTATCTGAGCCAGGATGAATAGAGTAACGAGACTTATGGGCTTAATCCATAAGCAGGGTACGAAGATTATCTTGGCTTGGGACCCACAAACGGTCCATGAAATAGTACGATCCATTGTCCTTCAGTTCTAGAGCAGGAGTTATGTGATAAGGAAATTCCTTATCCATCAAACCTTGTGAAACACAAGATTGTTGAGCCTGAGAAATACGTGCTTGGATATCGGTTTGAGCTTGAACAACAGATTGGACACGAACACAATGAAGCTTAGTACGTTCCTTGCGACTCAAAGCATCGGCTACGACATTTGCCTTACCAGGATGGTAGCGAATTTCGCAGTCATAGTCGTTTAGAAGCTCCACCCAACATCGTTGTCTCATGTTGAGTTCTTTCTGATTGAAGATATGCTGGAGACTTTTGTGGTCAGTGAAAACCACACATTTTGTACCGTACAAATAGTGTCTCCAAATCTTATGAGCGAAGACAACTACACCCAACTCCAGATCATGAGTGGTGTAGTTCTTCTCATGTATCTTCAACTGCCTTGATACGTATGCTATGACTTTGTTTCTTTGCATTAGGACGTAGCCAAGACCTAATTTAGATGCGTCGCAATAAACGACGAAATCATCATTTCCCTCGGGCAATGTTAGGACAGGCGCGTCACAAAGCTTTTGTTTCAAAGTCAGAAACGCTTCCTCTTGTTTGACTCCCCAATCAAATGGCTTGTTCTTCTGAGTTAGAGCAGTTAGAGGAACTGCAATCTTTGAGAAGTTCTCAATGAAGCGGCGGTAATAACCCGCTAGACCAAGAAAAGAACGAACTTCAGTAGGAGTAGTAGGTGTATCCCAATCCTAAATCGCACTGACCTTAGAGGGATCTACATGAATACCTTGTTCGTTGGCAATATGTCCTAAGAATTGAACCTCTTTAAGCCAGAATTCATACTTGGAGAATTTGGCAAAAAGTTGCTCTTTCTTTAGGAGTTCCAAAGTAAGACGGAGATGTTGCTCATGGTCGGCTCGCGTCTTAGAATATATCAAGATGTCATCAATGAAAACGATGATGAACTTATCCAAATAAGGCTTGCAGACCCTATTCATCAAGTCCATGAAAACAGCAGGAGCATTAGTCAAACCGAATGGCATGACTGTGAACTCATAATGCCCATATCGAGTACGGAAAGCTGTCTTGGGTATATCTTCTTCATGCACACGAAGTTGATGATATCCAGATCGCAGATCAATCTTTGAAAAATAGGAAGCGCCTTGCAATTGATCAAAGAGATCATCGATGCGAGGTAGGGGATATCGATTCTTGATGGTAAGCTTGTTAAGCTCACGATAATCGATACACATCCTAAAAGATCCATCCTTCTTCTTGACAAAAAGAATGGGAGCACCCCAAGGTGAAAAGCTAGGACGGATAAAACCTTTGTCAGAGAGTTCCTGAAGCTGCTTAGATAATTCTTGCATCTCAGATGGTGCAAGACGGTATGGAGCTCTGGCAATGGGATTTGCACCAGGTACGAGATCAATACGGAACTCGACTTGGCGTGCTGGAGGTAGGCCAGGTAACTCTTCAGGGAAAACCTCTGAATAATCCCGAACGACAGGAATATCTAAAATAGACTTACCCTTGCCTTTATCTGCTATAACATGTGCTAAGAAAGCCACATAGTTCTTCCGTAGATACTTCCGTTCTTTAAAACAAGACATGAGTTTGAGACCACCGGCAGGCTTCTCACCACGAACCTGTAGGATCTCGCCTGTCGACAGCGGCACACGAACAATCTTCTCAGAACAAACTATCTCTGTGCGATGCTTAGATAACCAATCCATACACACTATAACGTCGAAGCTTGCAAGTTGCATTGGTGTGAGGTCAATAGGAAAAATATGGTCGTTAAGGTTCAACTGGCAGTTGCGTAGAACAGAATTAAGAACAATGGGTTCACTACTGGAAACCTCTACTGTCAAAGGTTTACCTAGTTTCGTTCTAGACACGCGAAGCATTGGCTCAAAAGACAATGACACAAAACTCTTGTCGGCACCCGAATCAAAAAGAACAGATGCAGGCTGATTATTAATAAAGAACGTACCGTTCACCACTTCATTGTCTGCTTGTGCCTCTTGAGCATTCATGTTGAAGACTCGCCCTCGAGCCTGAGCCTGATTCTGGTTTGCATTCTGGTTCTGGTTGGCTAGTCTTGGGCACCGGTTTCTGTAATGGGTCAGATCCCCACAGTTATAACAAGCACCTGGTGGGTATTGTGGTCGTGCAGCTTGACCTTGTTGCTGAGCAGGAGGCTGAGCAACTTGTTGAGCAGGGTTCTGAACTGCGCGATTTTGAGCAAACCGACAAACATCGGCAAGATGACCTGACTTCCCACAGTTAGTACAGAAACGGCACTGATGTTGCGGCTGATGGTGACTGTTGCATCGATTGCACAAAGGTGCACTTCCTGAATAGGGCTTCTTTGCTGGAGGCTGTGCGGGTTGGTTGGGAGCTGCCTGGTTAGCTTGGGCAGTGACAGCATAGTTTTGGGAAGCCTTACGCTTCCTTGACCCCCTTGAGGAACCAGAATCCTTTCCCTTCTTGTTTTGACCTTTCTGGCTATCTTCCTTGTCAGACGACTGTTTCTTGCCCTTGTCACCCTTCCTGTGTAATTTATTCTTCCGAATCTGCGACTCAGTCAACGTCGCTGATAACTCGATCGCCTGACGGAGTGTGGTAGGGTTACTACCAGTAATAATGTCTTGTACCGAGTCAGGAAGGCCGTCGATGTATCTTTCGATAGCCTTGTCGAGTGGGCAACCATAGTCGGGCAAAGCAGACTCAACTCCTCAAACCTATCAGTATATGCCCTGTGCTCGCCACTATCTTGTTTCAAATCATCAAATTCCTTCTCCAACGCTCGTTGTTCATGACGAGGACAAAACTCCCTCATCATAAGAGCTCTTAGCTCAGCCCATGTCTGTGCTAGAGCAACTTCTGCACCACGGTCTCTCATTACCCCATTCCACCATGTGAGAGCCCTCTTTTGAAACACGCTCAAAGAAAACTCGACCTTGCGATTATCCGGACACTGAACGTGGCGAAAAGTATTCTCAATGCTCTCAAACCATTGAAGAAGCCTAGTGGCTTCCTCAGAACCACTAAACTTGAGTGGTTTAGCCGAGTTAAAATTCTTGAAATTGCATGTAGCATTGTTGTTGTTGTTGGCTTGGTTCCATTGAGCAAAGAGATTTGGGAATTGAGCAGCCATCTGCTGCGCAATAATTTCTGCCAGCTCGGCAGTAGCTATCTGGCTTTCGCGTCGAGGAGGTATTCTAAAAGAGGAAAACATGAAAGGAAACGAGTGAGATGATTGGATGAAGAGGATGAAATGAAACAAAATCAACAAAAGCAAAGATGGTGGTTACGCATCGCAAAGCAAACAAGCGACACGCAATGTCTAGTCAAAGTAAATGGGTCAAAAATAATGTATCGCGAAGACATGTTCGCCTATAAGTGAACACTCACCCCAAGAGTTCCCAGGTAAGAGTAACTGGTCCGATTATGTGGATTTGTACGAACACTCTAGCCTTAGACAGAAAACTCAGGGTACAGGCATTCACTCTTCCAGTTCGCACGTGTTCACACTATTAAAGCCCAAAACCTTGACGAGGCTTTTGAAAATTCAAAAGGGTTCAAAACCATATAACAGAGGGTTCAAAACCTAGTAATCAATCATCCTCTAACAGACGATTAATTTTCAAAGCGGATTCGGAATCGAAGTTCCCGTTGTGGTTATCACCTAAGGATAGGTGATGTGCATGTTTTAAAATCTAAACACAAGATAACTTGTGTTATGGTCCTAGAAAGTTAGAGTCTAGGTCAAAGCATTACTAATAACCTAATTCCCTATAACCATTGGCTCTGATACCAACTCTTCTGTCACACCCCGGCCGCGTATAACATGCAATCGCAGCGGAAACGCCGGGGAGTGTTGGGACAGAATTAATTATTTCATAACCATGGAAATCAAAGTTACATTTTATTTAATAAACATGCGTAATACATTGTCTTAAACAGGAAAACAAAGAGTTCGTGACATAATTAAACTAGTCTATCTTCATTTTTAGTCTCTAAGGCACAGGTCCGCCCTAGTGTCACCATTGTCATCCTACACGATAGCTCCTAAAAACACATGTGAAAGTAGGTACGTCAGCATAAAAATGCCTGTGAGATACATAGGTTTTGTGAAAATGGGATTCATGACTTGAGTTTAAAGAAAACGTTTAATGACAGTCAGTCATGAACCTTGTAAATTGTTTTGTTTTGTAAATCGTTTGAAAAACGATAAGTTCAGATGATACGTATAAATAAAGTGTAAGGTTAAATGTATAACCTAGAAAAATGAATTTGTATAAGATAAGTTGTTTGTGAAAATAATGTCTTGTGAAGAATATGTTATTTGTGTAAAACGTAATATGTCTAAACTGAAATGATTTAGATAACGCTACGATATGTAATATTATACAAGCATTTATATATAGGAAGTACCAGCGACGTATCCACCATGTTTGCACCATATTACATACGCCACGTTACTCAAACCATTTACCCAAACCAACCACCATGTAAATTGTTCATGTATAAACCAATTGTCAAGTGTTATTGTGTAAACCATATTGAAATGTCTATGTTCAATGTAAACCACCAAGTATGTATATTAATGTCAAAATGTTTATTTTTAATGTAGATCATGTAATGTGTACCCAAAATATATCTTGTATGGTAAGTGAGATGTATCCACTAAACCATATGTAAAATGCACAAAACAAGGTATTGAAGTAAAACATGGTTTAAATCAACGTTATGTTTTGTGAAACAATGCATGCTATACTGATACAAACATTTATGTGGTATTGTGAAAATACATACATCCAAGCCTTGAGACTGTGGCGATAAACCCTTAAACAAATTAAAGGTTTATCTAAGTTATGTATATCGAATTCGGTCATTCCTTCCAATCCAAACAAACCCAGGATTTCAGGAACGGGAGTTGTCAATTCCTATGGTACCACTACCTACTAACAATGTACTAAGTACGCACACAATGGGCATACATAGCATAAAATGTAGTGTAAAATGATGTACTAAGTACGCACACAATGGGCATACATAGCATGAAAGTTATGTAAATCAATGTACTAGCATGCTCAGTCAACATACATAGCAGAAATGTAATGTAAAACAATGTACTAAGTACACACACAATGGGCATACATAGCATGAAATGTAATGAAATCATGTACTATAATGTACTAACGAACATAGCAGGTATATGATGTGAAAACATGGAAAGCATGAAAGTAACAAGTAGGCACATGTGTTTCACCCCAAAACAATTTGGAAAACAGTAAAAGAGGGGTTCAATGTACTCACCTGAGATTGCTTTGTAGTTCTTGTATAACAACGAAATAATGCTAGAGATCACGGAATATCAAACGGTACCTAATAGGTAGCTATATTAATATACCGGATCAAAATCGGAAGATCGGATAGTATGCGGGTTCGTAAACCAAACGAGTATGGAGACTCGTGAAATACGGTTTATCAAAGCCTACATACTAAAATGAAACCTAACCTAAGTGCTTGCGACCCATTACGACCCGTTTGGGTAGCTTATGCCACCTTAACGCGTCGTTCGAGTAGAACGTGTTTGGAACACCTAACACCGTGACCATAAGGTATAACCTCGGAAGGTTACAGCTATGGTCACCTAATGTGTTTGGTCGGATCCTAATGATCGACCAAATGGGGCGGGTTCAAAAGTATAAGCGATGGTTTAGATCGCTTACCTTACGACCCTATATAAGAACTATACTAAAAGTGACGAGCTAAGCATGTTAGAACATGCTTAACTAAGTTTAGAAAACAGGTTTGGCATCAAAACAAACGGCTTTGATGCTCATGAGTAGTTTGGTTACAAAATACGCAAGAATACGCATTTTGGCCGAAACTACAACTCGTCACTGAGCCCAGATAACGTGGTAATCAGTAGGTATAGTCACTACGGACTATAACCATCGTGATCACGCTCACGTTATGAAGTTCCAATGAACTTCGTGTTGACCATAGGCTGGTCAACGCAGAAAGTCAAACAAAGTTTGACTTTAGCACTAGAAAGCAATTAAAAGAACGAAAGAACACTTACGAAGGGTCCCCGAAAGCTAAACTAGATCCAGGAGCTCAGGTATGAAGCAATGGTCTCAACTTAGAGCTCTTTGATCAGTTTTGTGGGTTTTAACACAAATGGGGGGGGGGTATTTATAGGAAAAGTAAAGCCGTTAGGATCGTTTCTAGAATATCGTGCCACGATCTCATGCATACAATTGTCAAGATGTTGTGGTGGCTTAAAATGACCTTAACTCTACAGATTGTGAAAGGGCATTGCCCTTTGGAGTGTTTGAAAGGCCAAGTTTTGCAAGAAAACAAAGTTTCTGCAACTGAAGGTCTGACGCGGCCCGCGTCAAGGTGCAGGCCAAACTAATGCGGGCCGCCTGGCCCCGTCTGATCTGCACAACTTGCAAAATTTACAGTTTAGGTCCCTGTTGCGTATTTAAGCCATTTTCAACACTTCTAAGGCCCGTAAAGCCAAATTTAAGGCCCTAAAATGATGCCTAAACATTGTGGACATGAAACATGCTCAAAAATATGCCGGATGTTGGTTCGTTTGGCCGTACGATCGCGATGTTCGGTTAATTACGACGGAATGCGCATAAGCACGAAAAATGATCCAAATTGCACGATGAATGGATTTTTCTCATGCCAAACACTAAGGCATAATATTATAATACTTACATAAATTTTTGGATGTCTGGATGTATTCAGAACGTAAGTTATGCGCGAAAGTGCAAACTTGTGCACTTTTTGACACTTTTAGCCCCTGAATGATCCAAAAGTTTGTTTTAGCATATAAAACCCCTCAAAGCCTATTTCTAAGCTATGTAAAGGATATTTATGGTATGTTTAACTTATGAACATGTTCCGGAATGTTTGTTACAGTTCAAATTGGCATACTTTCGCAGTTTGTCAAGTTTAGTCCCTGTAAGCGAATTAACTTGTTTTTGCCATACCAAAGCCTTCAAAACTTATTTCTAAGTTATGTAAAGGTTATTTAAGGTATGTTGAGTATATGTTGATGTTCCGGAGTATTTGTCGCATTAAACTGAGTACGTTTACGCACCAGTTTGCGTATAACTCTCCAGAACGCGATGTAGAGTTTGAAATTGAATAAAAGTCAAAACATGAAAAATGTAAAACACAACCAAACAAACATTGGGATCTAATAACATTGTTTTATTGATAATTGAACTGTTCATAATGATTACAAGCACAAATGTTACAGAAACTAAAACCGTAACTGAACATTGTGATATGTTATTTTTGCGAAACTTACTAGGATCCGAAACCCGTTACCTAGTGACCTAAAAACCAAACCCACCCATTTCCCCACACCAAATCTCGGCCCAAAACAACACCAACCCAACCCGCCACCCCTTCACCCTTTCCCTTGCGGCCCATCTAGCCCAAGTCGCCTACCCCTCTTTGTTTTAGTTACGTACGTGCATTAGGGAGAAGGAAACAAGTTAAAAAAAACCCTAGTGCTCTCCCTCTCCTCTTGATCATAAGGCAGCAGGCACACCCCCACCGTCGCTCCTCCTCCTTCTCTCGCCACACTCTCTCTCGCTCTAGCTCTCTTAATCTCTCACACAAGGTTAGTTGTATTTTGGTTTGTTTTCTGTTTGAATTACTATGCATATGGCTGTGTTTGTGTTGATTCTGGATAACCTTGATGTTTATGATGTTAAATGTTAGTTTAGGGTTCATGAAGATCAAATATAATGGTTCATGTTACTATATATGTAAGAGTAGTCATGTATGTGTTCCTTAGGGTTTTGATTCATGGATTAATATGAAGTAATGTGGCTATGTTTTTATCTTTATCATGATGCTTGATGTTACGTAAATAATTGCGAACTATGACTTGCTAGAGATCATGTTTCAATGGCGTTTTGATCGTATAAATGTTCGATTAGTAACTAGAGTTTGGTATTCGAATGGAAATTTGTGTTTGCTGATAAATTCTAATGTTCTTACATGATTTACACCAACTTATCTTGGCTGTGATTTTGTATAAACAATGATACTGGTATGTTAGGTTGGGAAGGTGCGGTCTAGGGTTCATGAGAATCAAGAAATATGCGTAGAATTGTCGGTTGTGTGTGAATAGGCATATGTGTATGGATTAGGGTTAAACCCTTGAAGTTGAGCATGTTAATTCTGGGATAATTGACTTATAACCTGCTGTAAATAATCGATATGGGTCGTGGGTGCATTAGTTATTCGGTTGGGGAGTTCGGGTAACTAGAGCTGAAACAGAATCTGTCTATGATTCTGCAGCTAATTTCAGTTGGCTATAAACGGACCATTATAAATCGAAAAATTGATTTTCTGAAGTCTAAATTATGTCTTTTCGAAAAACGAATCAGATGGCACTGGAATCATATTTCTTCGAGGTCGTTTACTATTTTTAAAGGTCCGTTTTGTACAGCAGCAAAAGCTGCGTTTTTTCTGCAGAAAATGCGTGTTATGTTTTTCGTCACAACTTGAAACCTGGATAGAGTTAGGTCACGCAATTTGTACTGTAGATGGCCACTGATGTCTTTGTAACTCTCCAATTGGAAATTTGTCAATCGGACTTATGATGAATTTTAAATGAATTTTTCCGTGGACTGCAGTCAGAAAGTGACGAATCTGATTGCAGCCCGGTAAATGATATTTATAAAATAACTGGTAATGAATTGGATCCCGATATTTTTACACAATATTATTTGGATCGTTAAAAACATTCTATAAAAATTTGGGAATTTTTGGAATAAGTTAACTATTTTATTAAAATGCCCGAAAACAGCCCAGTTTTGGATGTTAAAGCTGAAACAGCGTAAGTAATAATTTGTGTGTCTAAATGTCGGGTAGGTTATCTGAGAATGATCTAACGTGTTATATGTTAATGAAAGTGTTATGTGCAATATCGTATGTTTGCTTTTGAATGGTTATGGATGGGATGTTTATATGGGCGTTAACTGTTAACGTGAGTGCGTGTTATGTGATAGATGCGTGTAGGAACTTTGTGTTTTATTTAAAACCACTAATAAACTAAATGGTAATCATATTAGGATACGATTGACCAACCCTGACCGTTAGCTATTTTAAGAGTTCAACCGAGCAACCAAAGGTGAGTTCACACTTTTCACAAGGCATGGGATTCCCAAGGGTTGGGAATGGGTAAAGGATTTAAACTGAAACTGCGTGATGTCCTGGTTTGGAACACGTACACACCCTCTGTATTGAAGGGTGACAACATGTGATAAGGAATTGATTTGGAACCTACGTAATCTCCTGGTTTGGGGATTTCGTACACACCCTCTTATTTGAAGGGTGACAACACGGATACTAGACCAAAACTCTCTATCATGAAGTCCCTCCTTTTATATCGACTTAATCGCCGGGCCAATGGCGAGCGGGTCATTAGTTAGATAGCGCTATTTAGGTCTGACAAGCCTCACACCGTGCCGCAGAGGACGGGTGTGAACTAATGGATCTGGGCACTAGTCAATGATGATAGACATTGACGTCAGGGCACCAACTTATTTTAGTCAGTGGTCGATATGGTAACGGGTCTAGTGGTTCACATGGGGAAGCCCCCACTGGTTATGGACATGGTTTGGGAAACAAGAAAATGGATTAACTTATGGTTTACAAACGAACTCATGGTTTCGAACAACTTTAAAATGAACACTCGTCTGTGAACTCGCTCAACTTTGTTGTTGACTCGTTGTTACATGCCTTACAGGTCGTTAGGTGCTTATGGAGCTTGCACAGGGAGGAGTGATCGTTGTGGGACATGGACTGTTGAGTTCCATGTTAAACCTGTTAACATTTCAACTATTAAACTTGTGCCTGGGTTTTTAAACTTTATGCTTCCGCTGAATCATTTAAACTTTACTTGTTGTTTGTGACACCAATTATATTGTTTGGGTTGGATTTTTATTTACTTACTATATTGTTCAATATGATTGGTGGCTTGATCCTGGTCAGTCACGCCTCCATGCGGTGATACTCCGCTTGTGGATTTTGGGGGTGTGACATAATGCACAAGTATACATACATAATCTAAATTTCCAATATCATGTTAAAACTTAACATATTTTCACATTCACATGTTTAAATCACATAACACATCTTAACGCATAAGGTTCACCCAAAATTTACCCATACTAGTGTTTATCGAAAAATGCGTATTTTAGCGATTCGGTAAAGCTTTCGGGCGTCGGAAGTCACGTATGACTAACCAAACACCAAGTAAACTTAAAATTAGTTAAAATACTTATTTTTATACTAAAAATATCAGTTTACTTACTGATCTAAATCAGTTTCATAAAAATCGTTTGAAAAGCCGATTTTTGACTATTTTAATGAATAGTTTTGCGTTAAACGTTTCTATAATCATCCCAACTCCGAATGACTTGATATTTTAACACAATACATATTATTTACTGTTTAAAATAGTTGTTATAATCAGATTAGTGCAGTTTTTGTGTGAGTCACTTAAATCATGCGATTTCACGTATTTTACAACTTCTAATGCACCAAGTACAACATGCAAAACTAGTAAGCATTATGACAAAGTTATATGTCACTAAACACTTTAAAATAACTTTATTTTAGTGTTTATAATCTGATTAAAACTGATTTTTATTAAATCATACTCAAATCATCCTTTTATGATCACATATCATCATGCATGTCTAAGTACGTGCATCTAATGCACCCTTATCATGAAACCATCATCCAACATGATCTTAAAGCATCAAGAACATATTTATTTCATGTTCATATAAATCAAAACATGTCTATTCCATTATCATCTAATCATATTTACATTATTGCAAACATTCTTTCATTTATTAACATGTGACAAAAAACTTATATACAAGCATACATATATATATACATATACACGACATATATACATACATATATGAACTTCCAAAAGTTCACTTTTTATCATATACATCTTCAAATCACAAGACCCTTTTAGAACATTCTTTTATGACATCTTTTTAACCCATGCATGTAATCCATCTTTCAAGAATCAAATCAAATGAATCTAGAATCATTCAACAAAATCAAAACACAATTAAATACACATACTCATACAAATTTTCAGCCATACATACATACATACATATACACACTCATTTTTACTTTGTTTGAAAACTCATTCATTATTAGTTTCAAGTTTGTGATTAATTCCAAGTTCAAGAGAAACCATCCAACATCTCTATCATCACTAAAAATCAAGAATGTGGTTTTAAAAATAAGTTTATACCTTCAAGATTTCTTAGTGGGTTTTTGAAAAAGATGATGATATGAGGCTTTGTTTGTCACGGTCCCCGACCCGGTTTGACCCGTTTCAGGAGCCGCGGGACAGAAATCCTGCAGTATTTAAATTTAAGGCGACAGCGGAAGTCTTTTTAAAACAGGATCTTTCAGTAATTTAAACTGCTCGCTTTATAACTTTAGGGATAAACTCCCGATATTTACAACAATGTGATTTCCCAGGGAAATCTTTATTTTTCAAAACATGTTTCTTTTATTTATTTACACTGAGCCACTTTTCTAAGCTGGGAGTGCTTCACGGCACTTCTCTTTCTTTGCTCACAACATATCACCTGAAACATGTTTGAAAAAGGTTTTGTCAGCGGGGAAATACTGAGTGAATCATTCATTTTACTAAAACGACTCATTAGTTATAATTCACAGAATTAAGAGCGATTACAATGTTTCTGATTATCAAACCAACTACCCACGGTACTTTATCACTCGACCCACTGGCCCACCTGTCCAGTGGTGTCTGTGATTATGGTCATATCACCCATTGGCTGCCCCAATGTTGAAGATTATCAAGTAATGTATACAAAACCCCACATACCGGCTGTAACTTGGTGATTACAAAGACTTAATCCCTGTAATTATAACTTTGAAAATAATTTGGAGTTTTGTAAAACAGTTGATAAAAAGAGAATGACTCACTTTACAGATTTTACGAGCAGAGTTTAAGCCTTACTGATTTGCCTGTGATTAACCTAATTTAATTAACAATATACACACAAACGGGTTAGTAACTAATTCAGTAGTTACGTCAATTCAGGAGATTAAACCCTCACAACAATTAATAAGTGCAATACTTAATAATTCAATGGATTCACAACGAATGACAGAGCATAGTCCGAATTCGAATAGCACTCAAACATTCAAGTCGAAATCACAATGAATAACAAAGTATCAGCTCAATTTGAGCAGCACTCAGACAATCGTTGGATAGTTATAATCGATCGGACGTTGAATCGTAATAGCGATCGAGTTATTACCCTGATTGCGGCAGCACCTCGTGATCGTGTGTGTGTTTATTGTAGTATTACAGCCTTAACTCGATGTACAGACAGCAACTTTACGTCGTTTTCATTTCTCAGTTCAAGTCCCAAGGTCGGCTATTTATAGCAATTTTTGAGACTCGCTTACGGACCGTAAACCCTTTCCCTTGCGGTCCGTAAGCTAAGCAGTCTAATTCATAGGCTGCCTAGGCTCGGGACTAGCTTTGGTGATTCAACAATTGGGCCAATCAGAACATAGCAACGTTTAATTTAGATAATTATTCAACTAGGGTTTGCCCCCCTTGAGTTTTAGGGCCCTGATCCTGTTTCCGATTGTTCTGAAAATTTTAGGGCCAATGCAGAATTACTTGGGTGTCTCAATTAGGGTTTTCTTATTGACTAATTATCGTCCTAATTATTGATTTTAGTGACAGTTGTTACATCCTCCCCACCTTGAGAAACATCTCGTCCTCGAGATTTACTGAAATAGATGAGGGTATTTTCTCTTCATTTCTGATTCCAGTTCCCAAGTATATTCTGGTCCTCTCCTGGATTCCCATTTGACTTTCACTAGTACGAGTCGCTTGTGATTGAGAAACTTGATCTTCCGGTCTTCTATTTGTAGGGGTTTCTCTACGAATTTCAGTTTTTCATTTACCTCTATATCTTGAAGAGGTACTACCAGGGATTCGTCTGATAGACATTTCTTGAGATTGGATACATGAAACACATCATGTACTCCAGCTAATTCTTCTGGTAGTTGTAAACGATAAACTACTGGTCCTATTCGTTGGATCACTGGGAATGGTCCAACATATCTTGGACTCAGTTTTCCTTTCTTACCAAATCGTACCACTCCTTTCCAAGGAGAAACTTTCAAGAGTACTTTGTCTCCTACCTGAAATTCTAGTGGCTTGCGGCGATTGTCTGCATAACTCTTCTGACGATCTCTAGCAGTTTTCAGTCTTTCCTTGATTTGCGATATCTTGTCAGTGGTTTCTTGCACAATCTCTGGTCCTGATAATTGACTTTCTCCTATTTCTGCCCAACAAACGGGAGTTCTGCACTTGCGTCCATACAGTGCTTCGAATGGAGCAGCTTCGATGCTCGAATGATAACTATTGTTATAGGAGAATTCAATTAATGGTAAATGGTTATCCCAATTACCACCAAAGTCAATTACACATGCTCGGAGCATGTCTTCCGTTGTTTGTATCGTCCTTTCACTTTGTCCGTCCGTTTGAGGATGATATGCGGTACTTAAATTGAGTCGAGTTCCCATTGCCTCCTGGAAACTTGTCCAGAAACGGGAAGTGAAACGACTATCTCTATCCGATACAATGGAGAGTGGGACTCCATGTAAGGATACTACTTCATCTACATACAACTTGGCTAACCTTTCCATGCTAAAGGTTTCCTTCATTGGTAGAAAATGAGTTGATTTGGTTAATCGATCCACAATTACCCAAATAGCATCATTACCTTTTCTGGTTTTGGGTAACTTAGTAACAAAGTCCATAGTTATGAGTTCCCATTTCCATACAGGCATTTCTAACTGTTGTAGTAGTCCTGAAGGTTTCTGGTGTTCGGCCTTAACTTGCGAACAAGTAAGACACTTGGTTACATATTCAGCTATGTCCTTTTTCATTCCTATCCACCAGAAATTATTTCTTAAATCTTGGTACATCTTATTGTTTCCTGGATGCACAGTTTACCTAGATTTATGAGCTTCTTCTAGAATTTTATTTCTTAATTCTCCCTGCTTAGGTACCCAAATTCGTTTCTTGTGGAATCTCCAAATTCCATCCTTTCCTTGTTCTAGTTCTTTTAGGTAACCTTTCATTCCTTCGGCATCGTCCTTGATTGCCGTTCCCTGAACTTTCTTCAATTGTTCCATTAAATCTAATTGTAGATTTAACCTAAGAGCACGGACTCGTTTTTTGCTTTTCATGATACTTACGACTTAAGGCATCTGCGACTACGTTTGCTCTTCCTTCATGATATTGAATATCACAGTCGTAATCACTTAGGATTTCCATCCACCTTCTTTGCCTCATGTTTAGCTCTTTTTGCCCAAATATATACCTTCAACTTTTATGATCTGTATAGATAGTAAACTTACTTCCGTACAGATAATGTCTCCAAATCTTAAGGGCAAAAATTATGGCTCCTAACTCTAGGTCATGAGTTGTATAATTTTCCTCGTGCTTTTTCAACTTTCTAGAGGCATACGCAATTACCTTTTTGCGTTGCATCAACACACATCCATATCCTAATTTTGAAGCATCACAGTATACTTCAAAATCTTCGGTTCCTTCGGGTAAAGCTAAGATTGGAGCGTTCGTCAATTTGTGCTTTAGAATCTTAAAAGCTTCCTCTTGTCTAGGTCCCCATTCAAACTTAACTGCTTTGCAGGTTAGCTTAGTCAAAGGTACAGCTATCTTAGAGAAGTCTTTAATAAATCGCCTATAGTATCCAGCTAATCCTAGAAAACTTCTAACTTCGATAGCCGTTCGTGGAACCTTCCAGTTAGTAATTGCTTCTATTTTAGCAGGATCTACGTGAATTCCTTTGTGATTCACCATATGACCTAAAAATTTTACTTCCTGCAGCTAGAATTCACACTTCGAGAATTTGGCATAGAGCTTTTCCTTTCTTAACAAAGTTAAGAGTGCATGCAGGTGCTCACAATGTTCTTCCTGACTTTTGGAATAAATTAGTATATCGTCAATGAACACGATTACAAATTTATCCAAGTATGGTTTACAGATTCTATTCATCACGTCCATAAATGCACCTGGAGCATTTGCTAATCTGAAGGGCATGACTGTAAACTCATAATGGCCATACCTAGTTCTGAAAGCAGTTTTAGGTATGTCCTCCTCTTGTACTTTCAACTGGTGGTATCCGGATCTTAAATCTATCTTAGAAAAATACCTAGCTCCTTGTAATTGATCAAAAAGATCATCAATCCTAGGTAGTGGGTATCGATTCTTAATTGTAACCTTGTTCAATTCCCTATAATCGATACACATTCTCATCGACCCATCTTTCTTTTTCACAAACAACACTGGTGCACCCCAAGGGGATGAACTAGGTTGTATAAATCCTTTACTTAGTAATTCATCTAACTGCTTTTTCAATTCTAGCATTTCAGTAGGTGCTAATCGATAAGGTGCCTTAGCTATTGGTGTAGTACCTGGAATTAAATGAATTCTAAACTCTACTTCCCTATCCGGTGGTAACCCAGGTAATTCTTCTGGAAAGACATCTGGGTATTCTGAAATTATAGGGATGTCCTGGAGTTCCTTACTTTTAGTGTTAATGATTACAGAAATCATATACACCATTTCTTGTTTCCTTGAATAACTAGCCAATTTTATTACTGAAATGAACTTCAGTGGCTTCCGAGGTCTATCTCCTGTAATTAAGATTACTTCTCCTGTGGGGGTACGGATTTCTACGGAATTCTTATCACACAGGATTCGAGCATGGTTGGCGACTAACCAATCCATTCCTAATACTACATCGAATCCGGCTAAATTCATAGGTAACAAGTTTGCAGAAAACTTATGACCTAACAGTTCTATCTTTCCTTCTTGCAATACTTTATCAATGTTGACAGAATTTCCATCTGCCGTTTCGACTGTAAAAATCTGCCTAAGGGTAGTTAAAGGTAAGTTAAGAGCTTGGCAGAATGAAGTATTAATGAAACTTTGGTTTGCACCAGAGTCAAATAATACTTTTGCATAGACGTTATGTACTAAGAACGTACCCGCTATCACGTCTGGAATGAGTTTGGCTTCTTGAGTGGTCAGTTGGAATGCGCGAGCATTCTTCTTAGTTGCCCCTTCAGCTTACTTGCCTTTATTATCTGCGGCTTTAACCAATTTAGGGCATTCTGTTTTGTAATGTCCGGTTTCTCCACAGTTATAGCAGACTATGGCTTTCTTTTTGCAGTTATCTTCACTATGTCCTACTGATTTGCAAAAATTACAAGTTGCATTGCATCTTCCAAAATGTTTCCTTTTGCAATTTCTGCAGAATGGCGTAGTTGAAGATTGCCCTATTCCTCTTCTTTTGAAATTGGTGTTATTACCCGTACGAACTCCTTGGGTAATTTTCTGAACCAAGTCCTTCTTCCTATTTTCATCTCTAGTGCGAATTAGTTCATCAGTTAGGGTATTAGCTAATTCCACAGCATCGTCAATAGTACGAGGTCTCGCAGCTTTAACGATGTTACGGATCTCACTAATTAATCCCCAAATATAACGGGAAATGAGTACCGGTTCTGGCGAAGCCAAGTTAGGTACCACTCTCGCATGTTCAAAGAATGTCGAAGTATATCCCCGACAGTCGACGCCTATCATACGATGACTCAGGAACTTGTTTGCCATTTGTTCCTTTTCGTATTCGGGGCAGAATTTTCTTTCGACAAGACTCTTAAATTCTTCCCAATTCATTGCATAGGCCACCCTTCTTCCTTTTGCTTGTAGCACTGTGTTCCACCATTCTAGCGCCCCTTCTTTGAACAAGTTCGACGCATACATAACTTGATCTTCTTCCGCACATTTACTTATTGCAATTACTGCTTCGGTTTTCTCTAACCAACGCAGTACTGCAGTTGCTCCTTCGTTACCTGCAAATTCTGCTGGTTTGCAAGCAAGAAATTCCTTGTAAGTGCAACCAGGTGTTGCAGCTTTCATTTTCTTAGGGAGTGGAGCCTGTTGCGGATGGTTACCATGATTATCATGATTGCCGCCTCCATTTACACTATGGCTAAAATTATCTTCCTGAGTACGTTTACTAGGAATGATTTGTTGTGATTCAACAGGTTTCCTAGCAGCAGCCATGATTTCTGGAATAGCATTGGCTATCCCTTGAGTGATGATATTTTCAATATCTTGTCTAGTCATGTATTGGTTTTCCTGATTTTGCTCAGATTGATTCTCTTCATTAACTGGTTCATTACTAGCGTTTTCCATCTGCTAATTTATATTGATAGGAATTATTAGTATCTAATTATTGGTAACAAAATCATCACAGATAAACATATAGATTATTACAACATATAGATATAACCAAAATTGTCGATGCCTCGACTTCTGTTTTGTTTTATATATTATACCTGCTTCAATACACACTGTTTATCTTACATTGTTTTATTGCCCATTTTACAGAGTTAGTTTTACTGTATTAGTTATGATACAAACAAACTTTTCCATCCCTCCCCACTATTCTTGGATCAACTGACAGTTCAGTAGTGACGTTCCCTTTCGTCATACTTCCAGGAAATCTGCTTCCTAATTTCCCTGATCCTATTCCCAGTGCCTATCAGCTCTTCACCAAACTGATGAAGCTCGGCCAGGTTTTCATAGCTCATTGGCGGATTAGGGATAGGTTCTGGATCAAACTGTGGGAGAAAACTATAGGGACTATTGACTATATTTTGGAATTGCCAGTCATTGGTCCACCATTCTTCCATTTGGCCTAATGGTCGTGTGTGGACTAGTGGGTCTGGAATAACTGGTTCTAGGTTTATTGGGAATTGGGCTGTGGCAGGGTAAGAGAAGAGATTATTGTTGACTGGCTCTATGATATCACAATTGGCCAGTAGACGGTCTATTTCATCCTGGAATGTGATCTCCTCAGGCTGTTTAGAGCTTTCTCCGATCTCTATTCCCTTTTGTTTTAGGTCTACCCCTATTTCTGTCCCTACTAGTTTGGAACTTTCTCCGGTTTCTATTTCCTTTCCCTTGCTCACACTTACAGGATTTTCTATTTTAGGGAGTCTCCTAGTTGCAGGTTTCCTTCTGCGCACCTTTTCTCCACCCTACATATGTTCTCCTCTTTTTAGGTTTTGCTTTTTCCAGCGGTGGAGCTTGGAATTCCAGAGGTTCCTCTATGTCGGCAATGTAACCAGTGAAGTTGTGGGAGACTTCAATTGGCACAGGATAGAGGTTGAGGTTCTGAAACGCCTCGGATAGCTCACTCATGTTGTGTAGCATATATGCAAAATGCACAAAAATGCTAAGTTAAAACTTTGGAATAAAGTTTAACAAATAAACATTTTTATTGCACACTAATTTGTATAACATAACAGCAAACAGAACACACTCAGATTTATTTATTTATTTACTGGGAAGTACTTATTTCTAGATTTAAAGTTTAAAGATTTGCATTTTCTGCTACGGTAGCGAGCAGATACAAATTTGCCCATTTTTCATCTAGGTTATTTTCCCCTAGTGGATTATTGCTAATTTCCTGAATCTCCAGGTTAAACCTCACTCTCTTGGTTTGGGGTTTCTTTTTCTCTTGACCCTTTCTAATAATCAAATTCCTTTTCTCCGGGGTAAGTGGGTTTTCATAATTTGCCTTACGGACAAAGATTCCTTCCTCTAACTCGGTGGGAGATTTGGAGGAAGAGGTTCCCTGTTCTTTAGGTGTATTATCTAATTTGTGGTAGATAGCAGAAATCTTTTGTTTACCCATACTGTAATTTCAACAATTAATAAGTTAATGCACATATAGTCACAGAATGGAAATTAAAATTCCTAAGTATTTTTCAATTACTTCAATAGGCTTAAAATAGTGAGCTTTATCAGTAAGCTTAAAACAGTGGCTCTGATACCACCTTATTTCTGTCACGGCCCCCGACCCAGTTTGACCCGTTTCAGGAGCCGCAGGACAGAAATCCTGCGGTATTTAAATTTAAGGCGACAGCGGAAGTCTTTTTAAAACAGGATCTTTCAGTAATTTAAACTGCTCGCTTTATAACTTTAGGGATAAACTCCCGATATTTACAACAATGTGATTTCCCAGGGAAATCTTTATTTTTCAAAACATGTTTCTTTTATTTATTTACACTGAGCCACTTTTCTAAGCTGGGAGTGCTTCACGGCACTTCTCTTTCTTTGCTCACAACATATCACCTGAAACATGTTTGAAAAAGGTTTTGTCAGTGGGGAAATACTGAGTGAATCATTCGTTTTACTAAAACGACTCATTAGTTATAATTCACAGAATTAAGAGCGATTACAATGTTTCTGATTATCAAACCAACTACCCACGGTACTTTATCACTCGACCCACTGGCCCACCTATCCAGTGGTGTCTGTGATTATGGTCATATCACCCATTGGCTGCCCCAATGTTGAAGATTATCAAGTAATGTATACAAAACCCCACATACCGGCTGTAACTTGGTGATTACAAAGACTTAATCCCTGTAGTTATAACTTTGAAAATAATTTGGAGTTTTGTAAAACAGTTGATAAAAAAAGAATGACTCACTTTGCAGATTTTACGAGCAGAGTTTAAGCCTTACTGATTTGCCTGTGATTAACCTAATTTAATTAACAATGTACACACAAACGGGTTAGTAACTAATTCAGCAGTTACGTCAATTCACGAGATTAAACCCTCACAACAATTAATAAGTGCAATACTTAATAATTCAATGGATTCACAACGAATGACAGAGCATAGTCCGAATTCAAACAGCACTCAAACATTCAAGTCGAAATCACAATGAATAACAAAGTATCAGCTCAATTTGAGCAGCACTCAGACAATCGTTGGATAGTTATAATCGATCGGACGTTGAATCGTAATAGCGATCGAGTTATTACCCTGATTGCGGCAGCACCTCGTGATCGTGTGTGTGTTTATTGTAGTATTACAGCCTTAACTCGACGTACAGACAGCAACTTTACGTCGTTTTCATTTCTCAGTTCAAGTCCCAAGGTCGGCTATTTATAGCAATTTTTGAGACTCGCTTACGGACCGTAAACCCTTTCCCTTGCGGTCCGTAAGCTAAGTAGTCTAATTCATAGGCTGCCTAGGCTCGGGACTAGCTTTGGTGATTCAACAATTGGGCCAATCAGAACATAGCAACGTTTAATTTAGATAATTATTCAACTAGGGTTTGCCCCCCTTGAGTTTTAGGGGCCCTGATCCTGTTTCCGATTGTTCTGAAAATTTTAGGGCCAATGCAGAATTACTTGGGTGTCTCAATTAGGGTTTTCTTATTGACTAATTATCGTCCTAATTATTGATTTTAGTGACAGTTGTTACATTGTTCTTGCTTGGATCTTCTTGAAATCACCTCTAAACATCCACATTAGCTTGAAATCACCTTGGAATGCCTTTGATTCTTCAAGAAATAGTTTGAAAATTTTGATTGTGTGTGTGTGTATGGGGTGTTCAGCTAAGATATACAAGAGAGAGAGAGTTTATTTGATTTTTGAAATCATATCTTGGATTTGTGTAATATATTGGAAGAGTTTAGAAGCTTAATCATTTGTTTGAGATTTCCAAGACCCACAAGTGGCAAGAGAGAGAGTGTGGACACTCCTCCTAGCCGCCACCTATCATGCACACTCTCATCCATCATATATACATACATATCATTTATATATATTGGTTAAAAACTGGTACTTTACTAGATACCGGGTATTTTATTTAGCGTTTTAATCCCGTTTAGTGCGTTTTTAATTATTTTTATCATTCTATAAATATAATCTCACAAAATTATTACTGAAATAATTACCAGTTGCCTCGACTGGCTATGTTGATGGTATTTTGTCTAATGCGCGCAGTATCGCGCGGTACGCGCTCAAACTCGAAAAGTAGAGTTTCTTAGCGTTTTAATTTAATTTTCCTCACGAATATGATTAAAATTACTATTCTAATCATAACTAACTATTTTTAGGATTTTAACACTGATCGGGTGGTCACCGACGTTCGTTTCGCATTTTAACCGTTACGCGATAAGCGTTTATCTTATCGTTGCCAACATAATTTTTACCAAGTTTTAAAGTTACCAACTCATTGAATATCACATATAAATATCATAATCCGTCAAATACAACCTTTTGTCTATTCACAACACGTGTTACGGTTGTACGGTACGGCCCGAAAAGCCGGGTGTCACAGTCTCCCCCTGTTTAGGAAATTTCGTCCCCGAAATTTTTCTCTACAGGTTTTGTTTTCGCACTAGGTGGAAACACTAAAAACAGGCTTGCTAAATATGGTCTTGTAGTTTCTGTGAGAAACTTTGATTCTTATGAAGAATCTTCGTAGACCTATATTACACACATCCTCAATTCCTAATCTCACATCTCAATGCTCTCTACCTTTTCCAAGGTTCAACATTTACAAGCACTTAATCAGGAAAGGTTAAATCAAAGTTCCACCATTTCGGGTTTAACATACGTATATTTACATATATGTTGCCCTATAGCTGTGTTAGTCTAAGTTTACACACGATTGTTCCAACTCGAGATAGGCTCTCGAAAGTATCTAATCTCATGAACTCACTTTCTTTCTTTCTTGCATTCATTTCAAATATCCACGAATCGCACAATCATTAAATCACATACGCTATTAGAATTCTGGAATCGCCCCTCCGGTTATCAACATAACTCTTCTAGCCATCCGTACTACTTCTACGGTATTTCGATAAACTTCCGTTTATCGCCTAAATAAGATTCTATAAAGAATAAAATCTATGTATTATCCATTATACACTTTTTCATACTGAACACGTGTTACACATTATGTACACCACTTTATCTCTATGGTAACTTGAGCCCATAAGCGACTGATCCAACTCAAGATGGGCTCTTGAAAGGACCTAATCAATGTGGCTCAGCTTTTCCATTCTTTGCTAACTTAATAACATCCTTTTAAGGTAACTCCTTCAATAGAACCAAATCTTTGATCTGAAATCGCAATAGTTTCCTTCAGTTGTCCATGTAATCCTTCTGTCAATCAATTGGCGACTTTTAACCTTCCCTCGATCTAGGCAAATCCTGTCGCTGGTTTCCTAGATAAACTAGGGTCTGGTTAATCGTCTTTTGCCACATTCGCTTATCAAAGTAGCGATCAACACTTCCATCCATACAAAGCTTCAAACCGAGCAACCTAGATACTAGCGTGTTAACTATTATTGTAGGATAACTCTGCCAAGGGCATGTGATTATCCTAACTTCCTTCGGAATCCATCGTACATGCTCTCAACTTTTCCTCCAGAGGTTCGAAAAGCTTCCTCTTACTTTTCTGTCTAATTAATTCCCCTTTTTTCCTTTTGGGGTTATTAGTGTCGAAGGCTGCACTAATTTAGAGAAATTCTTAATGAGTCTCCGGTAGCACCCAGCTAGTCCTATGAATTGCCATACTTCTGACGAAGTCTTTGGCGTTTCTCAACACTTGATCACTCCGATCTTAGACTTATCTACATGCATTCCTTCATTATTTCTCATCAATTCCATAGTCGACTTCAGATGTTACTCATGATTCTCCTTGGCTCGCGTGTAAGCAAGTATGTCGTCGATGAATATTATCACGAATTTATCCATTTAGGGTTTCCATACCCTATCCATGAGATCCATGAATATAAATGGCACATTAATTTAGTCAAAAGGTGTGACTAATAACTCATAATGGCCATTTCTGTCACACCCTGACTTTTGCGGAAGCGTGGTTATTTGGTGTGACTTCTTAATACCATAGCAATCAATCATAACAATGCTATATGATAAAAACCCAAAAGATATTCATCCATAAAAGTTAAGTTTGAAAATACCACACATACTTGTCTGAAAACATCGACACCAAATTTAAGTTACAAACCATGACTTGTTTAAATGAGTTCACAAAGACTCACTCAAAAGACGTTAATTAAAAACCAAGTTTAGAAACATGTATCCCGTCCAGGAATAGGATACACCTCCTAAACTTTACGACCATGGATGACATCCTTTATTCAAACGCAGCTTGAAGACACATGCACACACCTGCCAGATCCACTAGTTCCCTGAATTACATGTAGTTTAAAAACGTCAACAAAAGTTGAGCGAGTTCATGTGTTTGTATAAGTATGTATAAACCTTTGTAAACAGTGTATGTATGTATGTCCCGGTATGAAAGCAAACAAGGAAAAGATCACCAATGGTTTGCAAGGCCACTGATATGTGTGACGGTGTAGGAAGACTCAAACCTAGCAAAGTTGTACTAGGCTTCTAGCTGGAAGTCATAGTCACCCTATGGGCCACCTTGGTCCTCATGGGTGTGGGCTCGCTACACCCAAATAGATCTATCACTCATGCCCCTCGGTCCTGATACGAGGATTAATGGTCCCAAGTATCCGCCTACCCAATCACATGATCTATGGTTCTTTCCTAGGCTAATCATACCAATAGTATTCGTATGTAATCCCTTTTGTAACATGTATTTCACCCCCGAAGTTAATAAACAAAATAGTTTAAAGAAAAGGGGGACATGAACTCATAGTATTGCGTCTTCAGAACTAGCAACTCAAATCTCCGCAGCAAACACGACTGCCTACAATGTACTAACGTCTATTAGACGAACGGGCCGTGCCTTGGCTTAGAGTTTAACGTTTTCGAGTTGCGTTTCTTATGTTATTCCAAGTTATAATTATTTGTTAAAATAATAATTATTTTAACTTTAAATTATATTTAATTTTGGGAATAATTGTTTAATCAATATTTTGTATTAATACTTCTCAAGTATTTAATTTCGTATTTTCCTTCCCAATGATGGGGGTATTTTATACATGTGCTTTCGTAGTCTCTTATTTTGTATTCTCTAAGTAATATATTTCTAAAACAATATATTTTCAAGTCTCACTTTAGAAAATATATATAACTTATTTGTCAAAAATAATGTATTCCCAAGAAAATATATATTTTTCCTAAAAATCATATATCTTCTAAATATATACTAGGAAAATATATTTTTATCTCCCAAAAATAATGTATTTTCTTCTTGTTGAAAACATGACATAACTTGGTAATATGTACAAAAATCACATTTTCATTTCTTGTACCCAAAATAATATCTACCAAAAATATATTGTAATGGTATTTTCCGGAATATTTGTAAGTTACGTTCTTCACAATATTAAGTGTGTAATTTATATATTTATTCCTTGTGATTTTTGGTATTATGTTAAGTTATATTATTTTACCCTAAAATAATATAACTATTTCACAAAGTATACAAATATTCACACAAGTGTCTTAATATAAAATATATATTCTAAATATATATTTATCCATTTTTATTTATAAAAATCAACCTCCAATACTTGTATTTTTGTTACAAAAATTATCGTAAGGTTTATATTGAATAAGATAGTTTAAAACATACTTGTAAATACTTGTTTAGAAAATATTTTCTAAGTGTTTGTATTTTTAGAAAATTTTACCATAGTTTCCTTTGAAAATGGAGGTGTCCATGCTATTTAGCATATCATTTTCTTTTCAAAAATCATCACACAATAATCAACAATCAAGCCTAAACAATATTATACTTACCAAGTGCGAAAACTATTCAATTTACAATATAACATGAACTTGATCTTTCACAAAAAT
Organism: Helianthus annuus; assembly: GCF_002127325.2. Lineage (NCBI taxonomy): Eukaryota > Viridiplantae > Streptophyta > Magnoliopsida > Asterales > Asteraceae > Helianthus > Helianthus annuus. Next base: position 111,453,463 of record NC_035436.2, read on the forward strand.
TTGTAGTAACATGGTAAAGTGTTTAGTGGGTTTAGTTATCCTCCAAAATATATTTACTTCTTGATAAACCTCATTCTTGGAAGTTTTAGATGTTTACAACTTGTAAACATGTTTTACAAAAATGTTTATTTATAACCTCTTCTTGTTTCTCTAGTATTTCTACACTTATTTCATCACCAAAAATAGTGTAAGTTTAGGTAAAAATCAAGTTCTACTAAAAATCATATTTTGAACTTAGTTTTCTTGGAAAATCCTTCATGAATCTTAGATTCATAAAGTTACTAGATTACTTTGATTATTGTTTTACAAGAATCATTTTATTCACCAAGTTCATGTCTACACAAGAAGATGATTATCTTATGTTGTCACATAATCATCCTCTCACTTGCTAGATCATGTGTTTAATCACAATCTTGCAAGTTCCATATGATGATCAACATCACAATCTCTAGTAAACAACAATCAAACATCATTTCATCCATATTTCATCATATGTTAAGCTTTTGTTTAAGATTCAAGATTATGTCTTTTAGTGTTCCAGTGATTTTCAACATAATACACCTTTTAACCAATCAAAAACGGAAGTAACAAAGGGTTGCAAAGATCTTACTTCTAGCTCTAAGCTAGGGAAGAAACAAGATGAATATGGAGTGGATAAAAGCTTGTGTGAGTGGTCCTTCAAGATCCAAGAGTTCCAAGCTCCTTTGTATGAAGTTTAACACCTTTGTGAGGCCTTAGAAAAGATGATCAAGGTTTGATGATGATGGTGGTGTGGGTGGAGGGGGTCGGCCAAGAGGGAGGGAGAGAGTATGAGGGTGGTGAGTTGTGAGGAATGATGATGAAGATGGTTTACTTATAACCACAAATGCTATTAACCATTGGGTTTAATGTCCCCTAAGTACACACATGATCTTGATCAATCCAAGAAAAATGTAGCAAGATTATGGAAGATTGTGGTGATCTTGGTGGGGTCCTTGTGACCGTAAATATCAGGGGGGGGGTAAATGTAAGTTTAAATGGTAATGTAAGTAATTAGTGGAGGTTAAGTGTAAAAGTCTAGTGTTTTAAGTGTAGGATGTATTATGTAGTGTATTAAGGTGTTCGGGAACCATAACTAGCCAAGAAATAATAAAACAATGCTTCTAGCAATATTTTGGTGTTCCGGGTAATGTCCGGTTGTTCGGTTAGATACCGGTTCATTAAAGTGCTAAGTTATACCGTATAGTGTCCTTTATGTAACTTTTTGTGACACTTTTAATTCCCGACACTTAGGAAAGTATTCGAGACCATTTTGCCATATTTTTGCATGTTACTAGTTTATTAAAATGTTGAATTTTGCTGAAATATGCAGAATTCTGCACTTTAAGTGGGTTTTAGGCACTTTCCGGCACTTAAGCTAGCACCAAGTGACGCAGTTTTATGGTCCTTACTTCCCTACACACCTACTAGTGTAGTACCTTGTCTCTGGCCCATACGGGGTCTCAAAACATTGTCTGTCTATGTACTGACGTTGTCAGCATTTTTTCTGAGCTATCCGCTAACGGTGCTAGCTGTGCTTTGTGCATCGTTTATGTCACTAAAGTTTGTATGTAATAAATGATGTGACAATATGAAATGTGATGCACATGTATGTATGATACAGAAATCAGAAAGCAGTTTAAGTCATCAGTTGTAATTAAGCACAGTCATTAAGCATTAATCATTATTAATTAGTTGCACGGATACCTGGATTTATGACGGTTGTCACATTCTCCCCCTGTTAAGAAAATTTCGTCCCGAAATTTTAGTTCTACTACTAGATGCAGGGGTCTTGGGGAACAAATGTGGGTGTTTTGCTTTCATGCGATCTTCACGCTCCCACGTGAATTATGGGCCATGTCGTGCGTTCCAACGAACCTTGACGAGTTTGACACTACTCCGGCGTGTCTTGTTAACCTTCCAATCAGTAACCTCAACAGGTTCTTCAGTAAAGTAGAGTGTGTCGTCAATATGAACTTCGTCGGCAGGAATGACAACTATTTCTTGAGTTGGACTCTTTTTCAGATTTGATACATGAAATGTATCATGAACGCCATTCAGCTCTGCAGGTAGGTCCAACTTGTAAGCTACCAGACCAATCCTTTTCAGGATTTTGAACGGTCCAATGTATCTTGGGTTCAACTTCCCACGCTTCCCAAAGCGTGCTATACCCTTCCAGGGTGAAACCTTTAACAAAACCATATCTCCCACCTCAAAATCCAGAGGTTTCCTTCTTTGATCCACATAACTCTTTTGACGATCACGAGCCGCCTTGATGTGCTCTCGGATCTGGAAGATCTTGTCAGTCGTTTCTTGGACCAATTCGGGACCAACAAGCTGTCTATCTCCCGCGTCTGCCCAGCATAGCGGTGATCGACACTTGCGTCCATATAGAGCTTCGAACGGTGCGGCTTGAATGCTTGCATGGTAACTGTTGTTGTATGAAAATTCAACCAAAGGTAGGTGAGTGTCCCAACTACCACCCAAATCCATTACGCAAGCTCGCAACATGTCTTCCAACGTTTGACTCATTCGTTCACTCTGTTCGTCTGTCTGCGGATGAAAGGCAGTACTCAGATTCAACTGAGAACCAAATGCTTCTTGGAAGGATTATCAAATCCTTGACACGAACCTTCCGTCTCTATTAGAAATAATTGAGAGAGGCACTCCGTGTCGTGCAACAATCTCTCTTAGGTATAGCTTAACTAGCTTGCTAGTGTTGTCTTTCTCCTTGATTGCCAAAAAGTGTGTAAATTTCGTTAAACGGTCTACAATTACCCAAATTGTATCATGACCTTTGGGCCTCTTGGGCAACTTCGTTATAAAGTCATCGAAATCTGTTCCCAATTCCATTGGGGTATTTCTGGTTGTTGCAGAAGACCTGAAGGCTTCTGGTATTCGGCCTTTAACTTGGCGCAAGTCAAACATTTACCAACATATATCACAACATCGCCTTTCATTCTCGGCCACCAATAAAAATCCTTTAAATATTGGTACATTTTATCCGATCCTGGATGGATCGAGTACCGTGACTTGTAAGCTTCATCAAAAATAACTTCTCTCAGACCACCAAAGAGAGGAACCCAATTTCGTTTCATGAAGCACAACGTTCCTTCCTCGTTTGGTACCAACTATTTCTCCATCCCACGGAGATATTCATTTTCAAGATTCATTTCTTTGAGAGCTTCTCTCTGTGCAGCATGAATGCGCAACGAGTGGTCTGTTTGAATAATCATTTCCAAAGCCCTAACCCTTATGGGCTTGATTCTTTCTTTCCGACTCAGGGCATCGGCGACTACATTCGCCTTTCCTGGGTGATACTTAATCTCACAATCATAATCGTTCAACAGTTCAACCCATCGTCTCTGTCTCATATTAAGCTCTTTCTGATCAAATATATGCTGCAGACTCTTGTGATTAGTATAGATTGTGCATCGCGTGCCATATAAATAATGTCGCCAGATCTTCAATGCAAACACCACCGCGCCTAATTCCAAATCGTGTGTGGGGTAATTTTTCTCGTGAACCTTCAACTGGCGCGAAGCATAAGCTATAACCTTCTGTCGCTATATCAACACGCAGCCTAATCCTTGACGCGAGGCGTCGCAATATACCACGAAGTCCTCAGTGCCTTCAGGTAGAGATAAGATCGGTGCGTCACAAAACTTGTTCTTTAACAACTGAAATGCTTCTTCTTGCTTGTCTCCCCATTTATACTTCTTGTCTTTCTGTGTGAGGGAGGTCAAAGGTTGAGCGATTTTCGAGAAATCCTCAATAAACCTACGGTAATATCCTGCCAACCCTAGGAACTGTCGAATCTCAGTTGGCGTCTGCGGAGTCTCCCAATTCTTGATTGCCTTGATCTTTGTGGGATCCACATGAATTCCATTTCCATTAACCACGTGACCAAGAAACTGAACATCACGCAACCAGAACTCGCACTTCAAGAACTCAGCGTATAATTTCTCCTTCTTAAGCAGCTCTAAGATAGCCTTTAGATGTTGCTCATGTTCTTCCTTCGTCTTGGAATAAATCAAGATATCGTCAATAAACACAAACACAAACTTATCAAGGTACGGCTTACAAACTCTGTTCATCAAATCCATGAATACTGCTGGCGCGTTCGTCAGACCAAACGGCATGACCAGAAACTCGTAATGTCCATATCAAGTTCTGAAGGCAGTCTTTGGAATGCTCTCCTCTTGAATCCTCAACTGGTGATAACCTTATCGAAGGTCGATCTTTGAGTAGAAACTCGAACCTTGTAGTTGATCGAACAGGTCATCCATCCTTGGCAAAGGATACCGATTCTTAATAGTCAACTTATTAAGCTCGCGGTAGTCGATACACATGCGGAAACTACCATCCTTCTTTTTAACGAACAAAACTAGAGCTTCCCAAGGCGAGAAGCTTAGTCTGATAAGTCCCGTATCCAATAGCTCCTGAAGTTGTGTTGACAGATCTTGCATTTCTGAAGGTGCAAGTCGATAGGGTGCCTTAGCTACAGGCGCGGCGCCTGGAACTAAGTCAATGTGAAACTCGACTTGTCTTTGTGGCGGCAATCCTGGCAAGTCTTCAGGAAAGACCTCAGGATATTCCTTCACGACTGGAATGTCTTCTAGCTTTGGTTCAGCGGCTTCTTTATCCACAATGTGTGCCAAGAAGGCAACACATCCTTTCTGCAAACACTTTCGAGCATTCAAACAGCTAATGATCCTTAAGGGCGTATCGCGCTTCTCTCCAAGTACCACAATCGTTTCTCCATTCGCCATCGGAATGCGAATGATCTTCTCGTGACATACAATCTCTGCTTTGTTGCTTGACAACCAATCCATCCCGACTACCACGTCGAAGCTTCCGCACTCGACTGGCAGCAAATCCAGTGCAAACTCGTGCTCTCCCAGTTCTATCACGCAACCTCTGATGACTTCATTCGCTTCTACTAGCTTTCCATTGGCTAGTTCTATCGAATATGGAATGTCTAACTTACTGGCTACCAACCCAAGTATATTCTTAAATTCTAGCGATACGAAACTATAATCGGCACCAGTATCAAATAGTACTGATGCAAAGCGTTGGTTGATAGGGAACGCACCAGTAACCACATTTAGATCTTGGCGAGCTTCCCTCGCTCCGATGTTGAAAACTCTTCCTTGAGCTTGATTAGGCTTTGGGCATTCTCTCTTGAAGTGCCCCATGTCTCCACAATTGAAACAACCTGGTCCTCGACCATTACCATTCCCATTACCACCTTGAGCATTGTTTGCTCCACGATTTCCATTACCAGCTTGATTCCTACGATTTCCATTACCTCCATTATTTCCTTGCGGCCGGTTTCCATTCTCATTACCTTCACGGTTGTTTTTACCAAAACCCCTTTGACCACCACGGCGAGTACCAACCCAGCATGTTTCTTTCGAGTGACCAACTCTTCCACAAGATTCACATTTTCCAGCTCGGCATCGTCCATTGTGATGCAACTGACACGCATCACATTTGGGCAAAGAGCCCATATACCCCTTTCCTTTGGCCTTGGCCGGTGCGCTTGTCTCATCCTTCTTGTTCGTACTGCTGGTACCTTTCTTAAAGTTGGAGAACTTCCGTTTGTTTTCACCGGATGACTCCACATGAGTCTCCTTCTTTTTCTGATCAGAGATCGAAAATTTGTTTAACCCGATAGCTTCTTCAGTCAGTGATACACTCAAATCAATAGCCTCGGTAATTGTTGCAGGCTTTGACGATGTCACCATACTCATAATCTGAGGTGCCAACCCCCAAGTAAAACGTTCAATGCGTTTGAATTCAGGATCCACCATATACGGCACAACGCGTGACAAGTCGTGGAATCTTTGCACATATTCCGCGATTTTTGGTCCGTCCATTTTGAGGTGCCTGAATTCAGTTTCCAGTTTCTGAATTTCGGCCCTGGAACAGTATTTCTTCCTCATGAGCTCCTTCATTTCATCCCATGACATGGCGTAAGCAGCTTCTTCCCCCAGGGTTTGGACTTGAAGATTCCACCAGGATAAGGCACCATCTAGAAAGAGTCCTGAGATGTAGGTGACTTGTTGTTCAAGAGCATATTTGCACATCCTTATCACAGAATCCGTCTTTTCCGTCCATTTGACAAAGGCAATAGCACCCCCGGTGCCGTTGAAATTCAATGGCTTACAGTCTAGAAATTGTTTATAGGTACAGCCTGTACAAGTAACATCATTCACAGCAAGCATTAGCGATTGCACATGGAATATCCAAATGTAATGTAATGTGTCTATATCGACTTATCATTACCATGGGGTGGGTTGTTTCCAGAGGTACCCCCGCTATGTTCTGATCGCTGGGCCTCGTGCTGTGCAATAGCCTATGAAATCCGTTCCTGTAACTCCGCCTCAGTAGTGGGCAAGCGAGTTTCTCTTCGTGGAGGCATCTTCTATAAGAAGATTGTATAGGTCAGGTCATAATAAGTATAGTAAGTATGTAACATGCATTTGCAATACCATTCATTAATGTAAATAAACACTGATAATATCTTTTATCATTTGTAACCTCATGGATGTTATGTGTTTACTTAATATCATCCCAATCATAACGTAAACAAGTAATTCAACAATGCATGTAATGAGAATGTTGCGATTAAGCTATCATATATCAAGACCACAGGTACAGTTTTACAAGTTTCACATTGTATCATTCATCAAAAGGGACTTCAGGGTCACATCACCCCTGTCCAAATCGTCTACCAACTACCACAGTCAAAAGTCAAAAGTCAAAATGTGGTCTTCAAAAAGCTATGCAATCTGGCTCAATAGCTGCACTCTCATCAAAAGCATGTTATCTGCATCAAACCAAAAACCTCTAAGCTGATGGTGGAGGAGGAGGTGGAGGAACGAAAATTAACCTGCGAAAATGTGCCAAATCCTCCTCAAGTGCATGAATGATACGCAGCAGGTAACCAATCTGCTGCTCCATAGTGAGGAAACGGACATCAAAATCAGGGTACGGTAGGAGAGGAGCTGGTGGTGTCGTGAATGGTGACTGACAATGACAAAGCAGAGGACGCGGGATCCTCTCTAACTCCATGACTCTCCTACACAGCATCTCCTGCTGGAGCTGTAAGGACATAAGCATATCATCTCTCGAGTATCCAATGTAGAAGGGACGGTATGGATCAGATATAGGCATCACGTTGGGCGGAAACCAAATAAGTGGCTCGCCCGTGGGTGCAGAAGAAGAAGTAGCTTGTGTAAACTATGGCATGAAATGATCGGCTGCTGACACAGGTGGTATGTGAATGGGCTGCTGACTTGATGGTCCTTCCCCTGGACGGGGAGGAGGGATGTCCTGAAGGAATGTGATCTGCAAATCTGTGCGATGCATATCTGACACATGTGGGTGAAATGGGGTGATATCAACAGGTGCATGGGTAGATGCAGGTGGGGGAGTAACGGGTCTAACAAAAGGAGGATAGTCGTCATCGTCCTCGATCCACCCATTGCGGGTGTGAGCATATCTGAGGTCTACATGGGTAGCGAAAGGAGCACGATCAACAAGTATAGGGGTCGGGTCAGGTAAAGGTGGCGCAACAACAGGTACATCAATAGGGATAGGGTCATGCTGTGTTGATGCACGGAATGTCTGTTGACTGCGTCTACAAAAAGTCTGAAGTCAAGATTGGTCAACAGGGGGTCAAAGTGTAAATATTGTGTTAAATAGGTGTTGGACCGCTTATTAGTCAATGTATCATAGTGGACCGCTTATGTGTCATTAGTTTGGACCGCTTATTTGTCATTAGTCTTGGACCGCTTATATGTCAAGTGTTCTGTGTCACACCCCCCAAAGTCCACCTGCGGAGTACCACCGCTTGGAGGCGTGACATGACCAGGATCAAGCCATCAATCATATTGAACATAGCATAATATAAATAAAATAGTTCATAAAACCCAATTCAATACAATTGATGTTCTAAACCAAACATAGTATCAATAGCGGAAGCATAAGTATGTAACCCAAAGTAAATCATAAGTTCAAATATCCGAAACGTTAAACATAGTGTTCATGATCCATTGCCCACAACGACCCGCTTCTCCAGTGCAAGCTCCATAAGTACCTAAGGTCCTGCAAGGCATACAGCAGAGAGTCAACAACTAGTTGAGCGAGTTCACAGAAAATAAGTTCGTAATAGTAATGAGTATGTTCATCTAGTTGGGGGCTTCCCATGCATGTATGTACTAATGGTGGGGGTTTCCCAATGCCTTGTATATAAATATTACTAGTGGGGGATTCCCACGTTTATCTTTACTAATGGGGGTTTCCCATTATGGTACTTACTAGACTATTTGCAACCATGTGTTCTTCTTAATCCGAGAACAGGAATACGTACAAGGTCACGTAGGATTTACGTGAGTGCCCTTCCCCGAGGACAGTGGTACGCGTGGGGTTTACGTAGGATTTACGTAAGTGTCCTTCCGAACCGGAAGACAGTAGTAGGTATTAGTTTACGTAGGATTTACGTAAGTGTCCTCCCGACCCGGGAGACAGTGGTAGATACTAGTTTACGTAGGTTTTACGTAAGTGTCCTGACTATCCTGAGGACGATGGTCTATAGTCTAGCAATAGCGTAAGTACGAGTAATCATCCATTCCAAATAATCCAACCCAATTCCCAACCCGGGAATCCCATGCCTTGGCTGTGTAAACTCACCTTGGTTTGCTCGGTATGCTAAGTATGTGCTCAAAGTAAATCAATCACGTCCTAGAGTATGCATGTACACAATCAGTTTGCATTCGTACAGTTCACGTATAAGCATCAACAATGATCATCAAGTAGCATGTTGTACGTAATCATAATCATACAAGTATTGTATAACACTTAACAGCAGTTAAAATAGTCCAGTTAACATTTAACACAATTAACTCAGGTTACTGTGAAAAGTTCACGAGTTGGCGAAACACATTTGTTGGCGAAACACAGGTTGACGAAACACATTGTGTTTCGTCAACTACCCTTTGACTAAACAAATTTCTATTTCGTTAACATCCTTGGCGAATCAGAAGTTCTATTTCGTTGATTACTCTTGGCGAAACAAAAGTCCTGTTTCGTCAAGAGTTCTGTTTCGTCAAGCATTCACATTCGTCAATAGTCTAATTCGCCAAACATTCAGATTCGTTAAGCATTCTGATTCGTCAAGCCGTCAGTTACGTCAATCATGTCAGTTACAGATATCTACACAGAAACCCTAACTGCCGTCATGGACATACGAAGATCATACAGTCATCAGCAATCATACAAATCATAAAACCAATAACTGAACATCATACTAGTGAACTGTACCCTATGCATAACAGTTACCGAACCGACATGTGAACTACGATATCATTTGGCGTTCATACGATCAATCCTGGTTTAGATCCGTTGGCTCAAAGAACCATCATATGGGTACATTCTAATCAGTTTAATCGGGTGCAAATGGGTGACAATACATAAGACTCAAGGAACCCTAATCAACACCATATTTCACATTGCATACCGGAAACAAGATCATAACATTCATAATCAATCCTAATGGTTAACAATAATTCATACAATTCATGCATTCACAGATCAACATGATATTCATCAACAATACGTAGACCAATGAACATTAGTAATGACTAACCGGAGAATCAAACGATTACTACGGACGGAACGGGTGAACTCTCGGATAACAGAGGCTGCCGACGTGCACAAGAAAGCTTCTAGGGTTTCAGTTTTGCTAAATTGTGACGAATGAGGGGTTTCCGTATAACTTATACGCGTAAAGGTTTACTGGGCCGAACTGGGCCATGGCGAAACAGTTTGGGCCGGCGGAACACATGTTTCGTCGAGGTGAGGTTGGCGAAACAGGTTTCCCTGTTTCGTCGAGTTTGGTTTGACGGATCATGCTCCTGTTCCGTCGGATTGATTCGCGAAGTATACAAGGCTTAGCTATCTCGAATGTGCACTAACAGGTTCACGTAATATTATTAACACATATCATGCCATATTCAACACGCGTTTCATTATAACATGTGCACAGTTACAAGTCAAACAAATCAATAATTACACAGTCAAAGTCAACGGTCAAAGTCGACGTGCATTAAATACAAAGTGAAAGTCAAAAGTTCGAGTTGTCACATTCTGGACCGCTCATTTGGCATGTCTTATGAGCGGACCAGAAACTCTATAAATAGGGTTGAGCGGTTCATTAGTTCAGGGATATGTATGTGTGTGCTTGGGAGCCGAAACTCTGTCAAAATTTCATCAGAAAGCAATAAAAAGATAGGAATTGAAAGGATATGCTGTTGTAACTTCATATATGTTGATTCCGCCTTCATACATGAAGATGAGCTACTCTGACTGACTTTTTAGGGTCAAAGAACGGTCCAACATGTGGTATCAGAGCTCAGGACGAGGAGTTCATACTACTACAGCATAAATCTGCAGAAATCTCTCTTTTCTACTCACTTTCTCTCATACTTTTTCAGTTTCTAGTGGTTCCAACGGTCGAAATGGTCTGAAATTTGAGTATAACGTGTAAAACAGACTAATAACAAACCCTAGAAAGTTTTAGAGTGAAATTCGGACTAAAAATGGGTAAAACAGGCTAAAAACTAAGGATCGCGTTTTCAAACATTCAGGACCGCTCGAAAGAATTTGTTTGAACCACTCGAAATATCTATTTGGACTACCTGGACCGCTCGAACGATCATAGCCTGGACCGCTCGAACGATCATTCTCTGGACCGCTCATACGAATTTTGTTGGTCCGCTCAAACGGACACAATTGACTTGCTTATTTGGTCCGCTTATTCGGACATAGTTGGATTCGTTTTTTAGTACATCTTATTAGTCTGGTCCGCTTGAGAGAACATTGTTTGGTTCGCCTATTTGGATCAAACAGTTCTGTTTATTTGTCAATCTTACAGATAGATCCGCTTTTGTGGTTCTGTTTTTCAAAAATCTCGAAAATTTTTCTAAGTGTTGGTTGATTTTGCAGGTACGATCAAAATGGATGATATTTTCATGAATCCATTCAGCGATATGTATGCATTCACGGGTAGTTCGGGAAACAACGATACGACATCAAATAATACGAACGAGAATCAATCAAAGGAGAAAAAGAAGGAAGCTTGGGAGTCTGAGAGTGCATTCGGTACATTCAACAAACCCCCAAAGCTTATGGCAATCGATGAATATAGTCGTTGGTCGAGAAAATTTGAAGATTGGTTGATGGCTTTTGCGTATGCAAGTTGGAAGAGTTTGAAAAATGGATATGATCATGGAGACAAAAGTGGAGAAACTTTATCATCAGCTGACGAAATTGAATCTTTTGTGGCAGAACAAAAGTGTGTGGCTTTATTGTTTCAGTCGGTGCGGGAAGACATCATTTCATTGATAGACTACTCCAATGCTAAAGACTTATGGGAAAAACTCAAGAAAAAGTGTCTAGGGAGTAATGAGATTGTAAAAAATAAGACGAAACTGCTTAGAAAAGAATTTGATATGTTTGGTTGTCTTAAAAATGAATCGATTTGTAAAATGATTGAAAGGTTCGGTCATCTGAAGCTGGAACTTCCACGACATAAGATTACGTATTCTCCGGAAGAACTTGTTGACAAATTGTTCGATTCCTTACCAGATGAAGTGGATTGGAGATATTACGCATTAATGTTGAAGAACACTATTTCTCCTGAAAATTTGACTCTAGATTTGGTGATTGAGAGACTTGAAAGTCATGAGCTTGAATTGAAGAAAACTTACAAAGTCAATCACTCATCCTATCAGCAAAACTTGGATCTTTATTATCCGAAAAGCTTGATGCCGAAAGCTACTTCTCCGAAAACTGCATTTTCTGCTGAGAATGTTTCTTCAGCAAACAAAGAAAGTCAAAGCAGTTGAAACATTGGAAGCCACAGTGGTTATCACGGTGGATCTTCGTCTTCTGACAAACGTTCTGATGCAAAGTTTTCGTGCAACATCGCGATAGATCTGAAGAACGCACAAAATTTTGATGAAGAGTCGGCCAAGCAACAAATGGTTTTTCTGGTGTCTGTGTTGGAGTCCTATGAAAGTTTGGTGGCCGGAAAGATCGGGAACACAAATCTGACAAAAGAAGACTACGATCAGATAGACCCCGAAGAAATGGAGCTGATCGACATCCGTTGGGCAATGGCAAGTGCAGTTCGACGTGCACAACGCTTCATGGAGATTACTGGGAGAAAAACGATCGGTGGTCCGTCTACAAAGTTGGGGTTTGATAAATCGAAGGTGACGTGCTTTAAGTGTAAGCAGAAGGGTCATTTCAAGAGGGAATGCAGGAATGCATATGCTGATGAATCGGAGAATCCGTTTCGAGATGACTACTACAAGAAGGCAATCTACCATCAGAATAAATCTAAGCCGCCTAGATTGAAGCAGCAGGAAGAGAACAGAGACAAATCGAGGGCTTTAGCTGTGATTTATGATGATGAGGGTTATGATTGGAGCAAAGAGGTTTTACCGGAAGATGATGCTGTTGGTTATGCTTTTATGGCGAAGAATGAGCCTATTCCATGGAAAGATAATCGAACAGAGGACCAGAAGTATAAATACCGGAAGATGGTTGCTGAAAACAAGATTATCAGACTTTCTGGTGTATATCTAGAGGCAAAAAGAGCGAATAGATGGGATCCAGACAGAGAGTGCTACCTTGATAAGTATGGCAACATTGCAATTGATGACAAAACGCTTGATATCGAGGCCATCATCAAGGAGTATAAAGAAGAAGATGAATATTGGCAGCACAAGTGGTGGGGAACACCAACGTCAAAGATGATTGAAGAAGAGAAAGAGAAAGAGAAAGAGGAGAAAGAAAAAAAAGAAGAAGAGATAAATGAAGTGAAAAAAATTAATACGGGTTTGATCGATGTTACGCAGGAGTTGACAGCTGAAAATCTGGGAAAGATGGCTGACAAAGTGCTAGCTGCAAAAGCACTTGAGGTAGATCCTAATTCTGTTTCTGAGTCTAAGGATCAGGTCAGTCAAAATGTGTCAGCTAATGCGTCAGGTAAGAAGATTGATGGAAACATTGACTGCAAAAATTGCACAAAAGAATGCAATTTCTGTAGTACTGTCACGTACCTCAACAATGAGAAAATTAAAAACCTGACAGCCAAGGTCAGCAGTGTTGAGGATCAAATACTCGGTCGTGACAAAACTGTGAGAGTTTCAACTGAACGAATCAAAGAGTTAACTTCTCAAATGGAAAAAGATAAAATTGATCATGAAAAGGTTAAAACTGAAAATGAAAAGTTAATTCTTGAAAACCGTAAAATTTCTGAAAAATTTGAAAAGCTCAAAACCACAGTTAAAGAAAGTGATGAACGAAATGGTAAAACGTTTAAAGAAAATGAACATTTGCGAGCTGTGGTGAGAATAAAAGAAGAATCAATTAATAAACAACTGGATGAAATTGCTAAATTGAAACTTAAAGTTCAAGAAGCTGAAATAGAGAATGAGCGAATTCAGTTGAAACTTAACAGTTATAACTCAGCAAGCTTTGTGTTGCAGCATATTGTTCCTAAACCTATAGGAAAAAACAAAGCTGGCGAGGATGTGTTTTCAGATGGTACCGGTGTAGGATTTCACAAAGTTCCACCGCCGATTTTGCACAATTACACTAAAAAGGAATCTGGGTTGGTTGAACTTGAGGAAGAAAGTGATGTTACACTTCCTGAAAACATTGATGTCACGTGCACGTCTTCCAATGACGAGGGTGTCCAAAGTGATGTGGTGAAAAGTGTGGTAGACAATGTGCTTAAACCGGATTGTGACACTTCTGAGGAGGATGGGTGTTTTCTATACAGATATATTCCGAAACAAAAGTCCAAAAACAACTTAGATGAAGAATCAAACCTTGTCATGTACAAGATGATGGGTTCGGATAAGTTGTTTTCGGATTCAGAGTTTCCGATCGAGAATGTTAACTTGAACAAATTGACAAATGTTTTCAAACTTGTTGAAGTCGAGTTGTCAGCAGTGAACAATTTGAATCGAAAGAAAGAGAGGGTTTACAACAAGAAAACTGGTTATCCACCGCGTTTTTACAATAACAACAGAAACCATTGGTTGGGTGGTTATCAGGGGGGTAAATCGTTTCAGAAAAAGACTGTTTCACACAAGAGGTTTGTCGAAAAGAAAAAGTTTGTGAACAGTTCAAGTTCACTTGCTGATGAAGAAAAAGAAATTTTTTCAAAATCGAACAACGAATTTTTTGAGAAGAGAGCTTCACAGGCTCAGTCTGAAGGCACGAGTTGGGTAGCTGATACTCGTACTTGTTTTAGATGTGAACAAGTTAGTCATATTGCACGAAAGTGTACATATGTGAAGCCTAGGACTGAAGCTGTGAAGGTTCAACAAAAGAAGGTTGATGTGAAGGGTAAAGCACCAATGTATGTTGAGAAGAAAGTGGTTGAGAAGAAAAACGTTAAAATCGACAACGTAAAAACAAAAACTGAACCCGTAAAGAAATTGGTAACTCAAAATAATAAATTTTATAAAAGGGTGGCAGAAACTCAACAGGTGTGGAAACCAAAAATTGAATCAAAACTTGAGAAGAAAGTTTCAAACTCTGAAGAGAAAAAGGCTGAAGAGCCAATTATTGTTGATTATGATGCAAATTTTCCGCCACTTAAGGCTGAAAATTTCAAAATTCAAATTGCGAGAGTCAAGGTTGCACCTAAGGCTGATGAGGCCTGGGTGGACTCGATGTTTGACTAAACAGTTTGAATTGCCGGAGCTTCCTGGATCGCGAAGCATGAATCGGCATCTTTCTTGAAGTTGTTTAAGTGATGATTTGTTATGTGCAGGATCTTCCAAAACTTGTATCCAGATGGATAATGGATAGTGGAGCTTCAAGGCATATGACAGGGAAGACCGCATTGCTGTATGATGTGAATAGCATTAACGGTGGTTATGTGGGTTTTGCGGGTAATCAAGGAGGAAGGATCATAGGTGAAGGAACATTGTCAAATGGCATTATAACGTTTGAAAGAGTTAACTACATCGCTGAGCTGGAGAACAACCTGCTAAGTATCTCCTAGATCTGTGACAGGATGTATACTACTCATTTCACCGACAAAGAATGTTTGATCTTGAAACCGGGATTTGTGATACCTGAAGAGTGGATCATCATGAGGGCACCAAGAGTCAACGATCTGTATGTGTTGGACATGAGCAACGGAGAAAGAGTCAAGGTTATGGCACCGAAAGATGGGGCATATTCACCTAAGGAAAATGAATCACTTAGTGCATAACGACTTGGTCACTGGAGTTAATATTAAAGGGTTTCATCTGTAAGGGGAGTGCATAAGTTGTGTCAAAGGCAAACAGAAGAAAAAGTCACACCCTACAAAGCAAGTCAATTCAGTTTCGAGACCATTGGAACGACTTCATATGGATTTATTTGGTCCAGTGAACGTCAAAAGTATAACAGGAGATTCCTATTGTCTGGTCGTGACTGATGACTACTCCAGATTTTCTTGGGTGATGTTTTTGAAATCAAAAGATGAAACTTTTGATAGTTTGATGGCATTGTTTAAGAAAATTGAGAATCTGTACCAGAGGCCGATCTGTAGAATTCGCAGTGATAATGGTACTGAATTCAAAAACAGTAAGATGGAAGAATTTTGTGATGAAAGAGGTATACTGCATGAGTTTAGTGCTCCGTACACTCCACAGCAAAATGGAGTTGCAGAACGCAAACACCGGACGCTAATCGAGACAGCCAGAACGATGCTTGCAGACTCTAAGTTACCAATTAATTTATGGGCTGAAGCTGTTTCTGTTGCATGTTATACTCTCAACAGAGTTCTTACTGTAAAGAAGTTCAACAAGACGTGTTTTGAGCTACTCAATAAACGCAAGCCGAATTTGAAGTATCTAGAACCGTTTGGGTCACCCTGTACAGTGATAGAGCCTAAAGGAAAGTTTGGTCCAAAGAGCGTTGAGGGAATCTTTGTGGGTTATTCAAGTCCTTTGCGACGCGTTTTCATTCCAAGCGACAAGCAGATTATTGAGGCAGCAAATGTTGAATGTCAAGGTTACACTATGCCGCCACAGAATCCTAGTGATTCATGGCGTTATCATTATGACAAACTTTGGGATTCGTTTGACAAAAAAGAAGAATCAGAGGAAGAAGAAGATTTCTTTGATGAGCTGGATATTTTGCGAGAGTATGAGTCGCAGCTCAGGTTTCCAGCAGAGTATTCTAGAAGACCTCGGGAAACTTCAAATGACGATGAAGCAGGTCCTAGTAATGTTGGTGAACATGATGATGAAGTTGCTCCTGGTAATCAGTCGGAGGTGAATGATGATCAAGAAGCTGAAAATATGCCAGTTTTTGACCATGGTGATTCAGACCTTGAGGGGGAGCAGATCCAGTTATCAAGTCAAACAAACCAAGTTGGTGTACAAGATGCAGAGCAGAATGTTACTAATCTGGAAGGAAATGTAGAAGTTCCAAGCGAAGTGATGCCGCGAACTCTTTCTTATCATCCAGAGGAGTTGATAATAGGAGAATTGCAATCGGGCGTTCGCACGAGACGTCAAATTGACCAGGGCTTAGCGTGTTTTTATTCTACAGTAGCACCTTTACAAACTGAATTTTCATTAAGTTGTTTTATCTCGCAGGTCGAACCAAGAACTTACAAAGAGGCGCTTACTGAAGACTCTTGGGTCATAGCAATGCAAGAAGAGTTAGGTCAGTTTGAGAAGTTAGGTGTCTGGAAGTTAGTGGATTTGCCGGAGGGTCAACGAAAAATCAATACAAAATGGGTTTTTAAATGTAAGAGGGATGACAGAGGAGTGGTTGTAAGGAACAAAGCTCGACTCGTTGTTCAGGGCTTTAGTCAACAGGAGGGGATTGATTTTACCGAAGTCTATGCTCCTGTCGCACGACTAGAGGCTATCAGAATCTTCCTAGCATTTGCGTCCTGGAAAAATTTCAAAGTATATCAGTTGGATGTAAAGTCAGCGTTTCTTTATGGGAAGGTCAAAGAGGAGGTTTATGTTAGTCAGCCGCCGGGCTTTACTGACCCAATCCACAAAAACAAAGTTTATTTGCTGGACAAAGCGTTGTATGGTCTACATCAGGC
This sequence comes from Helianthus annuus, assembly GCF_002127325.2. Lineage (NCBI taxonomy): Eukaryota > Viridiplantae > Streptophyta > Magnoliopsida > Asterales > Asteraceae > Helianthus > Helianthus annuus. The sequence goes on from NC_035436.2 coordinate 111,470,630, forward strand.
GCCGAGAGCCTGGTACGAGACTTTGTCTCAACACCTACTTGCTAACCAGTTCATACGTGGAAAAGTGGATGCCACTCTCTTCACTAAAGTCGTTGATGGTCATCTTCTGATAATACAGATTTATGTAGACGATATAATATTTGGGTCGACGAATGAGAAATTGTGCAAAGATTTCGAACAGGTGATGAAGCAGAAATTCGAAATGTCATCAATGGGGGAGATGAAATTCTTTCTGGGATTACAAGTTGAACAACTTCCTGAGGGAATTTTCATTCATCAAACGAAGTATGTGCATGATATTCTGGAGAAATTTGGAATGTCAAGTTCTACTCCAGCTGCTACCCCACTTGCGACTAATCATGGGATTCACCCAGATCTCACCGGAGACAGGGTTGATGAGACACTTTATCGATCCATGATAGGTTCTTTGATGTA